>NW_007726438.1:594876-613037 GCF_000696425.1 Galeopterus variegatus
GGGGGGCAAGGTGTGTCTTGCTGTAACAGCTTCTAAGATGGCTTCACTGTTGCTAAGTTAGAGCAAGCCGGTTTACAAAAGCAGATAGCACAAGTTAGAAGTTTTCAAACAAACTACTGTACAATCACAACAATTCCTTGAACTTATTAAGACAAGCGAACAGATATGTTGATGGGGGGACGCAGGTGAAGGAAGGGGGAAAGAGGAATTGGAAAAAGGACATGAAAATCAACTACATTGTATACTGATAAATTAAAATAAAAAATAAATAAAATTCAAATATCATTAGAATATGAGACAGTCTATCAGTCATAAACAACTTCATGTAAATTAATATTTTGCTTCTGATAAACTTTGAAAGATGAGGATTTCAGAATCTAGGAATTTGTTCAAAAACACACTGAGATACCATCTCACCCCAGTTAGGATGGCTAAAATCCAAAAGACTCTGAACGATAAATGCTGGCGAGGTTGAGGAGAAAAAGGAACTCTCATACATTGTTGGTGGGACTGCAAAATGGGGCAGCCTCTATGGAAAATGGTATGGAGGTTCCTCAAACAGTTGCAGATAGATCTACCATATGACCCAGCTATCCCACTGCTGGGAATATATCCAAAGGAATGGAAATCATCAAGTCGAAGATATACCTGTTCCCCAATGTTCATTGATCCAAAAGACGCTGAACGATAAATGCTGGCGTGGTTGCGGAGAAAAAGGAACTCTCTTACATTGTTGGTGGGAATGCATAATGGTGCAACCCCTATGGAAAATGGTTTGGAGGTTCCTTAAACAGCTGAAGATAGATCTACCATACGATCCAGCTATCCCACTGCTGGGAATATATCCAAAGGAATGGAAATCATCAAGTCGAAGGTATACTTGTTTCCCAATGTTCATTGCAGCACTCTTCACAATAGCCAAGAGCTGGAATCAGCCCAAATGTCCATCATCGGATGAGTGGATACGGAAAATGTGGTATATCTACACAATGGAATACTACTCAGCTATAAAAACGAATGAAATACTGCCATTTGCAACAACATGGATGGACCTTGAGAGAATAATATTAAGTGAAACGAGTCAGGCAGAGAAAAAGAAATACCACATGTTCTCACTTATTGGTGGGAGCTAAAAATAAATTAATTAATCACTCACATACACACACAAAAAAGAAATGGGGGGGGGAGAAGAAGAGATAACAACTACAATCTTTTGAAGTTGTTACAACAAGCAAACGGAAAGGACATTCTTGGGTGGGAGGGGGGAGAGGGAGGAGGGAGGGAGGTTTCGGTGATGGGCTATAATAACCAACTACATTGTATATTGACAAAATAAAAATTAAAAAAAATAATAAAATAAAATAAAATAAAATGGTGTAGTATTTACATAAAAAAGAAAGAATCTAGGAATTTGTTTTCACTAGTAAGCCTCCTTTCACAATCTTGCCAGGAAACGCAATGGCTTCTCCACTCAGTTGCCCGGTTTGTAATTTAAGTCGGGGCTGGGAGATGAATGATTCATTACACTCATCACCTGTCCCCCTTTTCAGAGCTGGGGAGAGATCGTTACTCCAGTGAGCCTGATTAGAGCAGTGAGGTGGGGCCATAGGACCTGCTTTCTAGTCCTCTGCACTTGCGGTTTTCATGTCGTTGGTAATAGCGCGGTATAAGGAGTGCATGTCTGTGCTTTCGTCTACTCATTCTCTCGTTCAGATACTGCTGAAAAATAGAAACTTCCTTCTGGTTCAGACTCCGTTTGCGAGACTTAAACCCTTTGCCCTGAGTCTCAAACCTACCCAGGAAACCAACCTCCTTATCTATAATAAACAAGCTGCTAAGAGAAGCCAGCCTGCTAGAAGTCAAACTTGCAGGAAGCCAGACTGCTCTGGCTAGTGACGATCCAGGAAATTAAGCAAAACTTCTGTAATGATCAGCCCAAAAGGGCAGGTACTAAATAAATAACTGACAGCTTCCCTAATTTTTGTTCCTGCTTCCAACTTAGGACCAAAGAAGGTCAAATATGCACCCCTAACCAATCACATAAAATGTCCTGCCTCTAATTAGTCTAACTAGCCCATCTACAACTTCTCCATGCCAACAGCCTCCAATCAGTGCACATCTGAAGCCTCCACTTTTTCCCACTATAAAGCTTTCCCACTCCTCTGCCTGCCTTTGAGTTTCTGCTAAAATGTTAATGATGGTTTTTGACTCCCTTGCTATAGTTAAGCTTGTTCTCATTTGAATGGTCTTCATTTATTTCCACACTGTTTCTGTGCCATTATCCTGTAAGTCACTAGAAGATAAGAAGCTTAAAAACCCTTGGCTTCCTCACCTCCAGAGTCAAGCACTTTACGCTGCACATAGCACTCTCTCATAAATGCCTGGTGCTTTAGGGCAAGCTGTGCTGGAGCTTGTTTGACTAAAACACAGCCACTGCCTGACTCAACAGCTGTGTTCTCCATACCGTCCAGCCCAGGGGGGTCTATGTCACTAAACACTCCATATCACTGATTCCCAGACATTTGGGCTTCCAAGACCAATATAATGTCATAATAAAAGAATACAAATGGGAAACTGACAGAGGATTGCCATTTTTTTCCCCCAGGAAAGGTTTAAAAAAAATCTACCATCTACCAGATTATCAAAAGAGTGAGAAGGAATTAATTATAATTAATAATATCATTTCAATTGAAAATGTTTCTTAAAATGAATAAATTTAATTTTATGAAAAAACACATTTCCTTGCTCTTTCTTTGGAGACACATTTGTCAGGGGCCAGTGAGGGTCAGCTGTTGGCATTTGGGAATACTGCTCACGTGACAGGAAGCATGCTCAGTCTAGCAGAGCAGAAGGCCAACTCTGAATTTCTGTCCCTGCAGTGCCCATGGGCTTTCCTGGGCTCTCTGTGGCAAAACCATAAGCCACATTGGCTTTTGTTGCTGAAGATCTCAGATCCTTTGCTTTCCCTTTTCAGAGGACATTAGAGCATCTCAGAGAGTGTTAGACAAAGGAGCTGGGTTCACTGGTATTTTTCTCTATGCAGGCACTCACCTGATTTTGAATGAAAATTAATTCATGTCTTTATGAAGCAGATATTAATGGACAAGTATGTGTTCAACGTGCAAACTCATTAGCAGTATCTGATCCTTCAATAGAATTATCCAATGAATGCCCACAACAATAGGCAGGGAGGACCATGTGGACAGGCACTCACCTGATTTTGAATGAAAATTAATTCATGTCTTTATGAAGCAGATATTAATGGACAAGTATGTGTTCAACGTGCCAACTCATTAGCAGTATCTTGATCCTTCAATAGAATTATCCAATGAATGCCCACAACAATAGGCAGGGAGGACCATGTGGACAGTCAAAGCAAAACAAAATGAAGGTTGTAAAATTGATCATATTATTCAAATCATCTGGGGTATGAACATAAGAAGACAACAGCATGTAATATCTGTGATTCAATTTCCCTAAAATGTGTATTTGAGCTCTATGCCTTGAAAATATTAATCAAAACCCACCTTCTTCATTGTGTTGGATGTATCTTTTCCTTCCAGATCCACTCTTTACCCAATCCCTCCCTACTGTGTGCTCCAGGAGGCTAACATTTGTGAACTGCCAAAACAGAGCAGTGCCCACCCTTGCCGGCCACACTTGAAGTGGGTTCTGCCAATGAGAGGCGCAGGCAAGAGATGGGATGAATGAGAGGTCAGGGCATTTATTCTCTGATGAGCCATTGAATGGCAGTGGCTGCATGTTCTAAAAGGCCAGTGCCCCAATCTAATGTCCCTCTCCTACTGTGACAACTATAGTTGTCTCCTGGCCTCAGTAAATGCTCCCTCCCTGGATCCTTCAGTCCAAGGGAGTGGTAATGACCTCTGGTGCTAGCTCTAGGCTCTACACCGTCCTTTATTAAATCCATATACCCTTCACACACCTTTGTAAAATTATTAAACTCTCCTAAATTACCTTCTGTTTTCCCCCAAAACCCTGTATGATACTTTTCCCATTTCAAATCTTTATCATCTTTGTTATTTTATATTTAGTTTACACTCTATTGTTTTGCACATGGTGCTTTTGTACGTGTGTGTGTGTGTGTGTATGTGTGTTTCTCTGCACTTGATGCTTTATAAACATTTTTAAATTGATTCAGCTGCTTTCAAAGATTGTAAACTCTTGAAGGTGGAGACCTTGTTTTCCATTTCTTCACATCCATCAGAGGCTTGAGCAATGTAATTTGTATCAATTGGTGCTCACATTTGCTATCTCTTTTATCTTGCTGGTTGAGTTGCCACAATGGCAGTGTTCAGGATTAGTAAAATTAGTGTTATTATGGGAATAAAAATAGGAGGGGAAAAAAAGGACATTCCTACTACTGAAAGTAAGTACGGTCCAGCTAAATAGAGAACTGCTGTGCTCTTTCCTTAAATCTGACTTGAGAAATAAACCTAAATTAATTAAATGATTATTTGAATCTCAATTTAAGCTGTGTTTATCTAATACCAGAACAACTGGTCAGTTCAGTATAACTTCAAACGAATCATTAGAAAAATAACAACAGGTGACTTATGTGGTGGCATAAACACAGCCCACATCACAGGCCAGAAGCTGCCAGCATCACTAGGCAATATCCTGAAGAAACTATATCCCAGTATTTTAATAACAACTTTCTATGGAGCCAGTGATCCGTAATTGTTTTGTTCTAGGGCAGGACATCAATTCTACGAGCATTTAATAAACAAGCTGTATGTGTTTGCCTTCCCTGTGCATTTTATGACTCTATTTAAAATCCACAAATGGTTACAAAACAGCAGAAAACACCTCAGCTACACAGCTGACTGCACTTGGACATAATAAAATTGACCAGAGGCTGATGAGAGGAGCTCAGGTTTCCAGAAGATGTTTCTTATTTGTCAGTATGCTTGTGTATTTCATTACCATGTGAGGACACAAAAATGAAAGCTCTTCATATAAATGTCTGCCTGCATTAGAACTGACAATTTATGGCCCCAGAAGTCCATTTGCAGTTCCAGAAAGTATGAAGATGGATAGATGACATTCACATTCATAAAATAATATTGAGAAAAATGATAATGACTTGTTTATTGAGCACTTACTACGTACCTGTGCTAAAAATTTTATAAATATTTTATTTAATCTTTATGATAAGACTATAAGCTAAGTATTATTGTCCCTATTTTGCAGATGGAAAAACTAAGGCATGGGAAAGTTAATTAACTTGCCCAAGGTCACAACACTCATAACTCTTAGAAGCAGGATTTGAATTCAGACGGCCGGCTTCAGAGCTCATTCTTAATTACAAAACCACTCTGATATTGCTGACTTAAGGGAATTTAGAACCAAGCATGTCCAGAATAGGTCTAATGTCAAACTAACACCAATGTGTTCAGCAGGTTAAATATTTTGGTTGGTAAATACATAGCAATTCCAACACAGTGGGAAAGGGAGGCTTCTGTGAGGTCAAATTAGACTTCTCAGTGCCCATACACCCACGCTCATGCATGTTAATAAAAGAGATTCTCATACGCTGAGATTCTCTGAGCCACGCTGCTTTCAATTCGGCTGAGAATGAACTACTTGGTTTACAAGAAAACAATATAATGGAAGTAAAAAATTAGAATGGGAGAGGAAAGCAGATAGAAATGTGAAGGGGGGCAGTTTGATAGTGAAGAAAGAAAAAATATATAAGTAGACCTAAGAATACAGAAAACACTATCTGTGACCACTAAGTGGGGTAGTCGTCCTTGAAGGATTCACTGAAGGATTCATCTGATAATCCTGAGAGTCAAGTCAGCTTATCTTTCACATTCTTATTCTTTCTTTCTGTCCTCCTATAGATTAGTAAATGTGCAACACATGTTAGAAAGTCTTTCATTAAAATATTTAATTTGTTTAGTGTTTTGGCAATTTATAGCTTCAATTATCTGGAACTTCAGTGATGCAGAATTGCTATTCTCTGCTACCATAGGTGGTATTCCAATTTTTAGAACATTTGAAAACTGCTTAGCAGTCCTGTGATAGAAATCCTGTAGGAACTAGGCTGATTGGAGGATCCTGAAAGATAACAATCTGGAATATAATTTCATGATTTGTCCATTTTTACCTTATACATTTCTGGATTTTTTTTTCCCTCCATTGATTGTTGGCTACTTCCTGATTTTTTAATTTAATCCAAGTTACAAAGTTTAAAGTTATTCTAAAGGCAGTGGAAAGAGCTATATGACCAGGGGAAATTATTTAACCTCTCTGGGTCTTTGTTTTCTCATATATTTAAAAAGAGTGATATTAATACCAACATTTCAAGGTTGTTGTAAGCATTAAAAATAAATTATGCACAGTGGTGGGTCTAGGGCAATTACTCAAAAGTGGAAATTAGAGAGAAAGGGTATAGCAGAATGAGTTAAGAGAAAAAGCTCCAAAGCTAGAGGGCTGATGCTCAAATCTGCTAATCTCTTCTGCCTTTGTTTCCTAATCTGTAAACTGAAGATAAGAATAACATGTATCTCATAGGGTTTTGTCAGAGTCAGATGACTTACAATCTACAGAGCATGTACAACTGGCACATTAAGGATCATTAAATGCCAGTTTTTTTGTTTTCACTTTTTAAAACTTTAATCCATCCCCTTAATTTTACAGATCAGAAAACTGATGGCTACAGGGGTTAAGTCATTTTCCCCAAGGTTACACAAAGAGGTCTGCAATCTGCTGCCCCAAAGCCCCTTATTTATCCCACTGTCTGGACACACCTTGGCCATCAGGCTCCTGCTATATATTCCTCTCCTGCTCCAGTTGTACCTGTCCTTCAGTCCCTATAAACACGCAGGTAAATTATCCACAAAAGTAGAGATGAATTACCATGAAGCTGATTGAAGATTAGACTTTAGGTTTCTTACCAGCGGCCCCCAGCACCGTGTTCACATGGTCATGTGTTTCTGCCACTTTTACAAAAGAAAGATACTTTTGTATCTTTTTCCTTAGAAAGGATTTTCACACTGTAAAAGCTTCAGGCCCCAATAGTCTAAATCCACCTCTGCTCAAATGAGGGCAAAATAGAAGGGAAGTCAGGATCTGATAAACAAGAAGTAGGCAATAAATGCTCTATATGAAGCTGCGGTGGAAAAAACAGAAACAAACCTCTCTTTCCTTTCAGAGGTGAAAGCTCACCCCTATTCTTCACGTGGCTGGTTCCTTCTTACCCTCCAGTCTCAGCGAGGTTGTCATTGCACATAAACCCTTCTTGATTACCTAAGTAAAACAGGCTTCCCCTCCCCAGCTGCTGTTTTCATTTATCCACGTGCTCTGATTATTTCTCCAAAGCTGTTATCACAATCCGTACATTTTTTTGTATATTTACTTTAAATCCCAAATTCCTTCACAGTGGCTGGCACTAGTAAAAGTTCAGTAAATGTTGATTGAATTAGTGAATGAATAAATGAACAAATAATTCATTTTCATTTGTCGGTTCACAGGTTAGATATGGATGACCCAGGAAACCTTTCCAGAGCCCCCAGGATGGGGTTAGGCAGCTTTCCTGTGTATCGTCTGCTCAGGCCTTCTGGACCATTTACAACAGCACATGAATTCCATCTCCCCTCAGATTGTCAGCTCCTTAAATCAGCCCCCATGCATCCTTCATGGTGGGATCCTGACACCTAGCACGTAGCACTGGCATGCAGTAGGCACCCAGCAAATATTTGATATGATTAAATTACTCAGCTATGTACAAAAGTCTGAATGTTGGTACACTATTTTTAGAAAAGAAATTAACATTTTTTGGTTCCTATTTTGTGCCCAGTATTGAACTAAATAGAAGTATTTATAATCGAAAATACTTAGCAGCTAAGGGATAGGTGTTATTTTCCCCCATTTCACAAATGAGTAAACAGAGGCACAGAGAAGTTAGGGCTTGAGATCACACAGCTGGAGAGAATCAGGGGCACCATTTGGACCCTGGATCATTAGAATTTAAAGTCCCTGCTGGAGCCGCTGGGCCACTTGGCCCCTGAGGAAAGCAGTTACTGATCTGCAGGGTGATCCTTGCTTCTGTGTTTGTTTTCCTAGCTTCCCACACATCAGGTAAACTCTATTAGGCCAGGAACAAAATCTTCTGCATCCTTTGTATTTTGTGCTGAGAAGAGTGGTTTACACACAGTGGGATGCAGGAGCTGCTGCTTTGGGCTGCCTGACAGAGTGAATGTTTTCATGCATCTTGACATTTTGCACACACTATCAGCTTCCTCTCAGGAGTGAAACTAAATCTTGCCTTTCAATCTCTCAGGAAAGGCAGATGCTAAGTTGGAAGAAATGTGATGGGGAAAAAAGAGCATACAAATGACAGCACCAAGGATGGGCCTGGCAGCTGTCGCTGGCTTCGATGGTTCTCTTAAGGAGCTCGCCTGGGCAGAAAATGTTGCTTCCCTATGAATAAAGTAGACGATTTGAACACCCTCTTGGCATCGATGAGCAGGATGACTGGGCTGCATGAACACCAAATGCAAAGATTACAGGCAGAAATACTTTCCCGTGGGTATTTATTCCATTTTACTCAGACTCTTTCCTCCACACACTCTTCTTTACATGCACATTCCCAGACAGTGGTAACAGGCATTCCAGAAATGTGCAGGGAGAAGTGAGCTGTATGTATTCCAGTCCTTCCTACTATGCATGTCTATGTTTTTGTTTTTAAACACAAAACAGATAATGCACAAAGCAATTATGCCGGCAGACACAGGTAGTAAGTTCCAAGCAAAACAACCGATCCTTTTCTGTAACTATAATTTTTTAGAACAGTTATTAAGGGAATACTGAAAGATACTGAGCAATTATACAGTGTGAAAAAAGTACTTGCTAGGGATTAAGATATGTAGAATTTAATATTGAATTTTCTAAAGATTCAAACAAATTACTTGGCCTCTCTGACCTCATTTATACTGTATGGTCAAGTACATGGGCTTTGGACTCAGTGCCTGGGTTGGAATCCAGTTTTTGATATATCCTAGCTGTGACCTTGAGCAAATCACTTTGTCTTTCTGATTCTCTGTTTCCTCATCTATAAAACGGGTCTAATAATACCACCTTCCATCATTGGGTTGTTACAAAAAATAAATTCTAAAATGCATATAAACATAAAGTGCTTACTTTTGGCTCATCACTGGGCTGTTACTAGTGGTGTTGTAATACTGAGGGAACTGGATCAGATAATCTGTAACATCTTGTCCTGACCCAGTATTCTAGGTTGCCAAATACTGAGACTAAGAAATGCACTGGAGGACCGGCCCCGTGGCTCACTCGGGAGAGAGTGGTGCTGGTAGCACCAAGGCCGCGGGTTCGGATCCTATATAGGGATGGCCAGTGCACTCACCGGCTGAGCATGGTGCAGACCACCTCGTGCCGAGGGTTGCGATCCCCTTACCGGTCAAAAAAAAAGAAATGCACTGGACCTGTGATAAGGGTGTTGGGAATCACATTTGTTAGAGTGGAAATAGTGGCAGAGGCTGTCCCTGGAGCTCCAAAGATCTGACCTCTGCATTAACCATGTCTTTTATTTTTTTGTATTCCGATGCTTTGACATCTGGGACCTCTCGGATCCTGAAAGGACTGCTCCTCCCCGGGTTAGCCAATCCCTATGGGTAGTAAACAACTTACTGGAGCACTTTTTTTTTTTCAAAAGCAAGCCAACCAATTCAGAGCCCACACCCCCAACCACCTCCCTAATGGGCTCTAACACTCTGGGCCACTATCTACCTGCCCTAATCACCCCAGGAACAGGCGTCAGACAACATGGGACAGCCCCTATGCCCCAGAGCCCTCTGACATTGCTCAAACTAGCCAATCCTAGCCTGTTTACCCTGCCTTTCTGTCCTTTCCTGCAGAAGCCACAATAGAAGCCCTTGCTCACAGTCTTCCGTCCCTCTGTCTCCTGACAGAGCCCGGTGATTCTTCTGATTCCACATGGGCCCCTGTCCCCCAACCACACACCCTTCTCTTGAGATCTTTAGTTTGTAAGTGTAACAAACTATTTTTACAATGGCAGTCATATCCCAAGCTGTTGGCCTTGTCATACCTAAATGATAATAAAACCTATATTTTACAACACACTCTTCTTCTAGGCCTCACTAGGAAAGCAAGGTTTCTGTCCTTTTCTTGGTTTGCTACATCTCTTTCATTAGATTCTGATATAGTTACTGTCTGCACATACGGTTGCTGTATGGGAATCAGAATCCCCCTTGGTTGCATGCAGAGCAGAAGTCATGTAATTGACAAGCAGGTGGTACCCTTGTGAAAAGGAAAAGGCCTCCCTTCCTGGAGATAGGAGTAGCTCTGAGTGAGAGCACAAGGCTTGGTGAGGGGAGCTCTGGCTGGACAGCAGCCCCACTTGACACCTTGCCTGGTGCTCTTGTCTAGTGAACAACATGCACATCTGTGTATGGCAGCCCTGACCCCCAAGCAGGCTGAGAATGAGCTTCCCATTAACTCAGCCAGAAAAGAGGTCAGAAATAGGAGGGAGAAAGAGAAAGAGGGATGAATGGAGAGGAAAGACAAGAAGGAAGGGTGAGAGTAGGAAAAAGAGAAAAAAATGATAAAATCGATAAAATCTTGTTCTGACATTTAAGGAAACAGTAATCCTCTCTGCTGACCTGCCCCTGTCCATTTTAAATCTATATTCTCCAATTGATCTATCGATTTCTAGTTCTTATACCAGTAATCTAGACACTGAAAATAAATACAGACAATATTCTTCTCAGTAATGGATGTTATACTATTTTTCAACCTTCCTCTTGGGGAGAAATCCATTCTACATAGCCTTCCCAAAGCTAAATTATTTTGTAAATAAGAATCAAAATATTGTAGATCCCAGGTTATGAAATTTTTTTATAATTAAAGCAAAAAAAACAGTCTAAATTTTTCTCCAGTATGTTCATATGAGCACTAAACAGACAGAAAAATAAAAAGAACCAGCCCAAATATTTGGAATCCTTTAAATCTGGAGAATATTTGATTTGAGAATCATAAAAATGGTAATGAAATGAAAGTGCAAGAAGAAATGTTAATATAATGAAGGATAGAGGGATTCATAAATATGCTAATGTAATACAAAGTTTATAACTAAGTATAAATGAACAATGATATTTCTCTAAACAAGTGTATTGCAAGGCAGTAATGAACTTCCACGTAAAGCAAGTAAAACATGTCGAGGAAGAAATGTCAATGTTTCCAGTAGCCGTTAATATGCTTTATTTGAATGTGGACTGTTAAAAATCCAGTAACCCAGTTTGTGGAATCAGAAAATTCCTATTCAGCACATGAAAACAAAGCAAACCATCAATTGGAAAAACAGTGGAGTCTTCTCACCCAAGCTCTTTCCTCCTGACGTGTTAGAAATACTACTTGAAATCTGGCCTCCAGTTTGATTTTTCTATGCCTGGTCAAATCCACTGGCAACCAGGTGTGAGATTTATCACAATTTTCACAACAGAGTACTAATCTTGAGAACAAACTTTGTGTAACAGAAATTAAACTGGCCCAGCTAACAGGAGACCTGGATTCTAGGTCCTGCTCTGACACTAATGGTAAGGTGAGGTCAAATCATTAACCTCTCTAGATCTTGGTTTCCTAACTTGGAAACAGTTCTATTTGTGGGCAATTTAAAATTAATAGAGTGATCAGAATCATATTAATATCTGCAACCTATCTTGGTAAAGGTGATACTGCAGTGGATTAGTGCATTGTGGTTTTCTTACTATGAAATCATTTTGCTTCTTTGTCTTTGAAATATATAATAGGCTAAGATGATGTGGACGTCTTAATTAGTTATGCATTAATATAAATGCATAAAATACTGTAAGCTGGAAAGAACAGTTGTTTGGTTATTAAATGAGATAACAACCTATCAGTACTTAATGTATTCCCAAATAAATGATTTGTCAAAGTCATTAAACAATAATAACTATACAGAACTAAATATATTTTTAGCACACTTACAGCATAAAGCAAGGATCCCAAGAATTATTATGGGAATGCCTGTACATAAGCATCCCCAACGTTACTCTTTGTTATATCTTCTCCTGTATGCCTCAATTCATTGAGGTGGTCAAACTCTTTCAAAAACATTTACAACATCCCAGAAAACATCACCCAAGATTGTCATCTTCATAAAAAGGCTTCTTAATTATAGCAGCGTGGTGAAGGTTACAATTCCCACATTCAGATCTGATAGACCTCACCCAGAATCCCATCATGGCCACTCATCATGTAATACCCTGGACAAGCTATTTAACTTGTCCCACCTTCAGATTTCTCCCGTAAAATAGGAATAATAATAAATACAAAGTTAGGTTGTTGTGGAAATTAGAGATAAGCAATAGGTAATGCCCAGCATATAGTATATATTTAATAAATGCTAGCTATAAATAATATTTATACAATTTGGTATTGCATACAGATGAATGTAATTAATCCACAAGTATTAATTTCTCTCTCCAACTATACTACAAGTTCAGTAAGCACAAAATCTTTGTATAGTACTTCTTTTGAATGTTTCACAATCTACCATAGACCAGTTGGTATACAGTAGTATAAAACTAATTTTCACACGTCCAGAATCATATGTGCATTAAGAGCTCCTAAATATCTAAAGAAGAAACAAGATTATGTTTTCATCGCAAAGATATTAATAACTATTAAACGACTGTTGTGACTGAGGAGAGGGCAAGGTGAAGGGTTCCTGGGTGGCCGACCCCTGAAGGGAGTGTGGGAGTCCACAGAACATGAAATGAGATCCCAGGATAGCCTGGTTGTGAGGAGAGTTGGAGGTTTTAAGAAAATGGTGGATTATGGAAGGTAAGAGACAGATCTGAACAGAATAATACATCAGAGGCCTTGCACAAAGTTATGAGAACTGAGAAGCAAGAGAAGGTATGAGAGAAGGAACAGCTCAAAGATCTGAGCTAGGCTTTGGCTGGCTCGGAGAAGAGCAGCATTCCTCCAGAAGTAAGGTGTAGACAGAAATAGCCTAACTTCATGACCAAGAAAAGTGAGTGAATTAACTTTGGCCTGGTATCAGCATTGACTGTTTTAAAGAAAATATATTTTTAAGTATGAGAAATACTTTATATTATTTGAAATATATCTGCTTTATGTTAAGGATAGGTGATTTGTACCTCAATAAAGAATTTCTGTCAAAAACCTAGGTTGATAAATTGCTAAAGATTGTCTTAACGCCTGATGCTGGTGTTTTATCTAAATGATTATAACAATCATTTTTAAATCTTAAAACACAAAGAAGAGAGGAAAAACCAAGAGCTGTCAGATAGAGGAAAAATTGTTCTTCCATGTTAGCAGAAATAAGACTGTCGTGGAGTTAAGAGATGCGTAGTTACCAAATTAATTTAATTTTCAATTCATCAAAGCCCATAAGAGTTAAGGGACCTTTCTTAAGCCAGAATATGAAATTTATCATATGACAATTGGTTGCCTGAAGCTGAAAAGGAAGAAAATGAACCAGGACTCAGATACAAAACAATGGACATGGCTCTTTCTGTCTCCATGTATAGGCATGAGTGACTGGTATCTACACTGACTGAAGTCTCGTTCTTAAAGAGGGATCTTCCCAGCAAATGGCTTTGGGGCAGAGTAGAGCAGTGAAGATGTCCAGCCTGGGGCCTACTTGTCTAAGTTCTTATGTGAACTCTAATGATAGTAAATAAAGGGCTCTTTAAAAAAAAGAAAAATGTTTAAATACTGAGCTCTGGGATTTGTCTCTTCCAATTTTCCATATTTAAGAAGGGAGGCTTATCATCAGTCCTGCAGGCCAGTCCTGGCACCAGCACTGAATGATAGTAGCTGTTGGAAATGTCTGAGAAGGAGGCAGAAACACCTCTCGGGAAATGCTTTTTTACAGCTCAAATCAACTTGAGTGGCAGAGGTACAAAAGAATAAAAGAAAAGGGCCAAAACTGACCATAGAAACATTCTACCTATGTATATATTATGATGTTCATAAAATATTCACTACATAATTCTCTCTTGGTGTAGATCTTATATGACCTTGGACATGTTACCTACATACATTTTTCTTCTGTTTCTTGCTTACTCCCCAGTCTCCTAAATTTATCCCAACAATTTAGTTCAGAAACCTTTGATCTTCCTATTGAGAGGGTGGGGAGAGGCAGAAGCTAGCCAAATGGTCTCAAAACTTTTGGGGAACCTTCTACATAGGGCAGACCCTGCTTCAAATGAATATTTTGTTTCGCTGTTTTGGTTTATTTGAGGGTATAGATGAATATAGCTCTTAGAACTGAAAAGACTAAGTCTGTGGAGTATAAATAGACTGTGCTCAGAATTTTATCTGGGGCTTTATGAAGGGAATAAACCTAAGTTTTCTTATATTTGCTTGTTTACCTTTTCCTTTAAATGTGCAGGGCAGGCTGGTTCCTATAACCTAAAAGGCCAGATCCACTTTGCCTATTTTATAAATTACAAAAGCGGCATAGAAGGATTCACAGACCTGCTCAAGGTCACACAGATCATAAAAGGCTGAGCCAGACTTCTCACTTGAGTGTTCCTTCTGCCACCAACACGAAAGAGGTTTGGATTTTTTTTTCTTCTAAATATTCTTAAGGAGCACCACTTGACAACAAGGCATAATTCAGTCTCCACACCTTAAAGAGGAATCATCCCACTGTCTTTGAAATAGAAAGTTCTGCAGCAAACAAGCTGGAAATTGAGGCTTGTGGACCCCATGGGGACAGAACAAGGCAGAAAGTTTTTCCTTACACACTTGGATGTGCAACATACCAGCCTGATGACACGGTCAGTTCAAAGTCACTTACCCAAATCTGAAGCTTGATTCTCTTTTCATTTTTGAATACTGTTTTTACTTTGAAATCGATCCCAACTGTGCTGACGAATGCAGATGTAAAGGAGTCATCCGCATAACGAAACAGAAAGGATGTTTTCCCCACACTGCTATTGCCGATGATAAGCAATTTGAACATGTAGTCAAAGTTCTGATCAGAAGAGTCTTTCTGTCCATACCTGGCATCTTGGGCAGAGGCCATCTGTGGTTAAAAAAAAAAAAAAAAAAAAGAGATGTAGATCAGTCTCCTATTTGATATGAAACTAGCAGCACACTCATTATTGGCCTTGCCAGAAACAGATGTCAGACACTCAGGAGGCAAGTGGAGAGTGCTCCCCACTCCTCCTCCGATGCTGGTATCCATGGTAATAATTCCCTGCTGGAAGACAGAACAGCAAATCTTACAGCTCTATCCAGCTGTGTTGCTGCTTGTCACTACTCAGCATTCAAAACCAATCAAAGACACCAAAGAGGACATCTATAAGGGTAACATGAAAAGCAAAGATACAAAGAATTGGCCAGGGCATGTGGGCTCTGAAACTTTGTAATTTCAGTGATGGAGACACCAAAGTAGCTGAATAGCAGGGTGTTTCTTCCTGAATTGTCTGACTTATTATAGTCTCTCACATTTCCTAGGGAAGCATACCCAAAGCATATCTCTATTTCATCTATTCACATCACATCGAATCGACATTCTAACATAAATGGCAGTCTCCTTTAACTTAAAAATAATGATGATGGCAAATCCACATGGTTCAAACAATGCACCAGGCACTGTTAACTTATTTAACCCTCACAACCACCCAATGAGGTTTATAGTTATTATTTTCATATTAAAATGAGAAAATTGGGGCCCAGAGATATTAAGTAACTTGCTCAAAATCGTGCAGATGGTAAGTGGTAAAGGCAGGTCAAGTGAAGCAGTGTGGAGCAAAGGCCCGTGTTCTTGACCCCTGCCCTATTCCCTAGTGCTGATTAGGGAAATATGCACAGGTGCTCTAGAAGACCATGTGGAAAACATTCATTGTGAGAAACATCAATGAAGAACCCTATGTGGGTTCAAAACTCGGCTCTGCTACTTACTGGCTATGTGACATTGGGCTTGTTATTTTAAATTGGTGTAGCACAGTTTTCTGTTTTACATGAAATAGGAAAAAAGCAGTATCTTAACCTGGAATGCTTGTAAAAATAACAGATGATATATCTGTAAAGCAGATATGTAAATCATCTAGCATAGAATAGAGAATGGTCTCTATTATTAATTTTAAATGCTTTAGGTAGATGGTGATTTTTTCTCATCTTTTATGATGATCATCTTGACATCCATCAAGAATGATGTTGCATTACTTCTAAGTACCAGTTAGCTCAATATAGAAAAGAGGCATTTGGATGTAAATCAGAGGTAATCCTACTGATTAATGCCTTCACTCAACAACACCTTTTCTGATGTTGTGACTTTTTTGGCAATTTTTGTGCTGTCCAATACAGCAGCCACCAGTCACATATAGCTATTTAAATTCATATTAAAATTAAGTTAAATTAAAAATTTAGTCTTTCAGTCACACTAGCCACATTTCAAGTGCACAATAGCCACATGTGGGTGGTGTATTGGACAGCACATGTACAGAACACTGGCATAATTACAAAAGGTTTTACTGGATGACGTTAGGCTGCACAGTCAATTTTTCATTTCACATAAAGGCTGATTAACAATTACATTTCTCTTGGGGAAGGGGGGTAAAGAGAAGCCCCAGCAGATGGTGGAATGGCAACCGGTTCTCAGTCTCATCTAAGAAGACATCGGTTGCCTGAAGTCAGATGTGTGTGTGTATGTGTGTTTACAGGTAACTGAGGAAAAGGGGAAAAGGGAGATGGTGAGATTATATATTCCCCTCTACAAACTCTTATTGCCAGCAAAAGAATGCAATTGTATGTATAAAAATATGGACAATAGAAAAATACGCATGTACCATTAAAGTCAAGGGCAATAATGATTCGGATTGCACTGTGCATTTTCTTATTAAGTGTAAGCTTAAGCATTTCTCTTTTTAACTCCATGAAACCACACTGATATATTCAGTAACTGTGATAACCCATAACAGATGTTTCTCAGTGGGAAAATCCGGGCCTCTTAAACAGGCAGATATCATTACTGTTCTTTCCAGCCCAGGAACCCACACATTAAGGCAAACCTCCCTGCAACACAAGCAGCCAGCTGAGGAAGAAGTAGGATTACAAATCTTGACTATCAATTTGAACAATATCTTGCACTGATGACTTCTGATGCTCCAGAAATCCAGCTAACTGTTTTGTTTGGCACTGTCGTTCCTGCAGGCATGGCCCTTTCACCAATTAATACGCCCCTCTTATGAGCTGCTAAACTCACACAGGCCTGCAAATGGCCTTCATTAAGAAGATCCTTTTACCTATTTTTAAAATACGAACAAGCCTACATTCTGGGTTCTAGACTAAAAATGTTCACCTAAGCCACAGCCAGGAAAGAGACATTTTAAATTTCCTAGACCTACTCATTCACTCAGCTGATAGTCTATCATCTCTTGTACCCCCCCAACCTTAAAATGGTATTCCAGCTGAGTCCTGTGGATGTCCAGGTTACTGCAAAGGAAAATGTGATGGAGACTACTGCTGTTAACCCCAGATCCTATTCCAAAATTAGATTGGTTCCAAAACCTGTAAGAAATATAGATATCATCAATATATAGAGACTCTTTTAATGTAATTGTAGGGATTTAGATGAAGAAAACCATATTGGGCAGCAACATCTTTAAATTCAAGGACTAATCTGCCTTGTTCTATTGGCAGCATGGAAGGTGAGGGGAGCACAGAGGGGGTTTAGGTAAGGGAGATGGAGCTGGTGGACACATGTATTCAGAGGTATTGTAAGGACTCGTTAGAAGAATTTACTAAGAATTCACTTACTCTTTTTTTTTTTTTTCCTTTTTGTCTTTGTTCGTGTCCGGCAACGGATCGCAACCCTCGGTGTTGCTCCCACACCTCGCTCAGCCAGTGAGCGGGAACCGGTCTGTATGTGGGATCCGAACCCTCAGCAGGAGCGCCACCACGCTCCCAGGCGGTGCACTGTAGCAGTGCGCCACCGGGCCGGCCCCAGAATTCACTTACTCTTTTTTTTTTTTTTCCTTTTTGTCTTTGTTCGTGTCCGGCAAGGGATCGCAACCCTCGGTGTTGCTCCCACACCTCGCTCAGCCAGTGAGCGGGAACCGGTCTGTATGTGGGATCCGAACCCTCAGCAGGAGCGC
>NW_007726438.1:613686-662347 GCF_000696425.1 Galeopterus variegatus
CTACTTTTCCCCTTTCTCTGCTGGAAGCATGATGACAGTTTTCTCTCATCTTCACTCTGAGGATCTGATAGGGCTCCTGAAGGTAAAATTCACAAAAATGTCAGGGATTCCTCTATGACTGGGTCCCCTGCAGTTCTCTCTAGATTTGTCCACGCTTAACTCCCAGCAATTCATCAGCTATAGCTCAGGTTTTCCTATTTCAGTATTAGTTCACATGGGAGTTTCTGCTCTAAGTTGTGATTCTCTGCATCCACCTGTCTGTCCTCCCATTTTCTTTTTGTTGGTGGGGGGGGCAGTAATTTATCCTGTGATGTCAATTCTCTAGAGAATCTAATAAAAGTTGTTGATTTTCAGTTTGTTCAGCTTTTTTCTTGTGCGAGGATAGGAGTGATGGCTTCTAAGCTCCTTATGTGCAGAACCAGTAGTCATCATCCCTATTTTAAAGTGAAATTAAGAAAATTTGACAGGAAGTTATATGGTCCTTGTTTTGCAATAGGTTATCTTGATTTTTTTCAGCCTGTGGACTGAAGCCTCACAGCCAGGACAAAATGTGTTCCTCAAGAGCTAGCAACATGCAGGCTCAGCTAGTTCATTTTGCCCTTCACCAAACTAAACAGTCCGAAACTTCAACCACAGAGAAGAGTGTAGAAAAAGGTAAGGGAGCTTCTTCTCTTTGTTTCTAGAAAGCTATCATTTCTTTGTTGAGGAGAGACATGACCTAAACTTGTATGTGTATGTGTATGTATATATGCATGTGTGTGTGTGTGTGTGTGTGTGTATAGTATTATAATGGTTTTTAAATCTGCTTTGACACCTGCTGGTGTATACTACTAGAGTATCAAGAAAAAGGAAATGAAATTTATCAAGCCACATAAAAACTGTTCCTATTACTATCGAAGACTGATATTGTCCTCTCAGCCCATACTACAGTTCACTTCCAGTCTGGTCCAATGACACCTGCATTGGAGCTGGGAAGCAGCAGGCTAAAGAGGACACCAAGACCACAGAGAGATTGTAAGCAAGGTCTGCTGAGAAGGAAACTGCAGTGGCTGGGAGAGTCCCCTGACTCTGACAATGCAATCCAGACAACAGCAATGATGCGGGCCTTGGTCCCAGCAGCTCTTGCACGTCCTTACACATGTTGAAGCCAGAGGACCAGTAGTGCAGTCCTGGGATGCTGGTGAGCACCCAGCTACTGAAATGCTGGCCTTATAAATCACAGTGTGAAGAGAGGTAAAAAAATATATACCATTCCACATTCCACCTGTTTTCTAGTAGTTCCGAAATTATGTGCATGCAGACACATCTATGAAAAAGAGCAATCCGCGTTCTTGGTGTGATGTGAGTGTGGGTATAGAGTACACAATCTGGGGTCAGACTCCTTGAGAAGGGATCCCAAGTCTGCAACTTTCTACCTTGCAAATTGTCTAAACTTGGGCAAGGTTTTTTTGGTTTTGTTTTGTTTTGAACTATTCTAAGCTGCAGTTTCCTTATTTGTATAATAGGAATAGTGAGATCATCGAAATAATATTGTCACTGTGTTAAATGCTAAATTAATGCTTCCATCGTTATCTTAGATATTCTCTTTGTGGCACTGAAATGATGTACAGGCCACTTACTTTCTTCCCCAACACTCACCAGTGCTATTCTCTGAAATGAGAATGGTGAGTTTCATAGAGTGTGCTTTCTTTAATTTCCTAACTTCAGAGGGCAAGTGCTTTTAACACCCAACTCTTTCACTATGCAGATATTTATATTTACTGAAATAAACACATTAATTTTTCTCCCTAACTTCAAATATTATGACATGGAACAAAGGGAATTCAACAATATACCTGTCAGGGTAGAAGGTAAGACACTGAGGGATCAGACAGAAGTGTTCTGTGATCTGGAGAGCTATGGGGAGGAGAACATGGCCAAAGACCACATATCCTGTAATGCATCTGTCCTTTGACACTGCCTGCCACTGAGTCACTTCTAAAAAGCTGCTCGACTCATGAAATCTTTGAGTGTGGGCAGAATTTTGTAGAATTGAGAGAGAGCTGAGTTTCATGTCTGGACTAATAAGGAGCAGGATCCAAGCAATACATGATGAGGAAAAATGTGGAAAGGAGCCCCGGGAACTCACAGGACTGTGGGTAAACTGTCTGCACATATGGTCTTGGGTTGGTTTGGGGTGAAGTTTAACTTAACTTCTGATACTGAATGTGGCAAATCATCAAAGTCAACAATATCATTATTTCAAAGTTATAAATCACGAGAGGCTTTTAGTTCTTTATACATGAGGGTACTTCAAAAAGTTTGTGGAAAGTTTCATATTATCTTTTAATTTTATTTTTCCATGAACTTCAAAAAGTGTGTGGAAAATGGAATTAATAGATAATTCAAACTTTTCACAACGTTTGATGGCCCCTCACATCTAAGAGTGTGTGTTATCTGTGTGTGTGTATATATATATATATATAAAATCTTGCATACATGGTAGTTATCAGCATCCTTTAGCCAAACCCTTCTAAAATAATGGTAAAGGGTTTTCATTAAAGCAAAAATCCTTACTGGCAAAGAAGTAGACAGAAGATAATAGCAGAAAAAAGAGGTCAACAAAAGTTTGGGATCTGGGAATGAATGAACTGGAGCAAGCAGAATCCTGAGCCTGCTGCAGTAGCCCACAAGAACACTTGCAGAACCTGGAATGACCTTGGGATTGGAGACGCCAGGTGTCTTGATTATTGGGGACAGGGCTGTCCTGGTTTGCCTGAACTGAGGAGTTTTATGGGATACAACAGAACTTTCACTACTAAAATCAGCAAGCTGGATGGTTGGTCCTAGGCGTGGCTGGGGCAGGCAAACAGGAGGATTAAAAGTTCAAGCTTCACATCCCTTCTAATAGCCAAGCAACCTTTTTCTACATGTACAATTTTGATAAAACAAAATTAAGTACAAAATATTAAAAAAATCATCAAATATTCTTGACAGCCATACTTCCTATATGCAGATGTCAATTTATAAAAATGTAAGGGCCTCTTTCTTAGCAACAAAATGTACAGACTCCTTCAAAACTTTTCTCATGGATATAGGTAAGATATACATAAGCTTTCTCATCATTTCTTGGCAGAAAGAAATACCAGATATCGTGTTCTCAAATACGTATTCTCTCTAGTTGGATACAGTTTTATTCAGAAACACAAAACTGAATCCTTGTAGGGTACACTAGACCCAAGATTCCCAGACATAGGGAACTCCACTCAAATTTTGCATAATTAGAATATTCAGGGTGGAACCGGGAACCTGTCACTTTTGAAGCTTCTCATATGGTTCTTTTGATCAGTCATGTTAGGGAGTCATTGGGTTAAACAAATGTTCACATGCAATCCAGGGCACATGTACACAGTCAAGGTTTCAGGGATATATATATTAACTTTGGGGAAGGTGGCTTAGACTTTCCTCATCAGTCACTTTGTTAAGTAACACACAATTGGACTTATTTCCTCTCACTCCATTAGAAAGCACGGAGAGAAAAATGAGGCCAGTGTCCAATCGAGACTATAAAATGATGAGTATCTTTTACAGGAATATCCGTTCCTGAGAAGAAAATAAAAAGTAAACAGAATAGACATATCCAGTACTATGTGGTATAAGGAAAACCTCTCTTAAAAATACCTAGTTAGTAAAATACTCTAAAAATTCCTACTGGGGGAAAAAGAATCCCCTAAATTTTAATATTGATATACTCTTTTCCAATAAACTTTTATCATTAAATTTTTAAAAAATATTAAACATTTAAAAAATATTAAAATGTTCACAAAAAATGTGAGCCTTCAAAAATGCCTCCAGAGATTTGCTATAAACATTCCTCCCAGATCTTGACATCTCTCCTCCCTTTTTCCATTCATGAGGGTAGGTCATGCGTAGGGACAATCACCCTGTTGTCTGTGTACTTAGGAGACAAAAGGAATATCTAGATCATTCACGAAAAACTTGATATCTTAGCAGTCTACATATTTGCATTTTCAGACTTACAGAGCGATTTTTCTAGTTATAATCATCCCTGATTTTCATTCAAAAGCTACTGCTACTATTATTTACTATAAAGAACAAGCCCACCCATGTACATTTATAAAAGAACATTCATATCCACAGGTGTGCAGTGTTTCTGTTATCCCTTTCATCAGTCCTGCCATTCAAACAGGTGTTCAGTGAATAAAACATTCAAAAGAAAAACTGTCCTTTATTACTAACACTATAGATGAGTGTCACGTGAGAGTTGTAATTTGCCAATTGTTACATAACACATTCTTTCTCCTAGCTCTTTCAGGCTTCTTTATGGCCATTTGAACAGAAATTACGCATCAGTGTTGGCTTGAACGTTTCTCCAGTTGATGAGATTCAGACATGCATTTCAGCCACGGGATGGCTAAAATGTAAGCTCATTTATCTCTGATGGGCTAGAGTTAAATTAAAAGCAGCAGATAAATGACAAGAGACTCACAGCCTCACCTCTTAAGGTTAGATTATAATTTGGGTTTCCAGACATAAAAAGCTGAGGGTGTGGGAGCTAAGTGGCTGTGATTCCATGTTTGTCTCAGTTCACAGGCCAAGTAGACACAGAATGGGACCTTTTAAAGGTTGCTAGACCTATATTCCTAATAACATACCCAATTCAATCATCTTTCTGGAGAGTGCATCTGGGAACTATGACCCTGTCTTTTCCACAAGAGGCCTAAAGACCTAGAATACTCACCCCTATGGTTTCATTGTTTAGTGGGTAGAAAAGGTACTTCATGACCTCAATAGAACTGACAAGACACCTTAATATGAAACATGTTGGTATTGGAAAAGGTATTTTGTTTATGCAGAGATGAGGCTATTAAGGAATATACAAGTTGTCAAAAGAAAGTAATTGTTAAACTATTTTTTTTAACAATCTTGTGTCTTGTTCAAATTTTTAAGTGTCTTGAAACCCTTAATTTTATTAAAAAAAAAACACAAAGAAAATGTATTGTATCACAGAAACAATGACCAACAGAAATATAAATGATCAAAATTAAAATGTAAACATATTTTCCCAAAAAGTCTACAAGGAATTATCAAAGCTCTAATATTATTATTTACATTTTTATATCAACTTTTCTACAAGAAGCTCAGTAAATAAATATGCTTTCTTGGATTCTACACAATTCTATAAATGGGTCCTATTACATTCTCCCAGTACTCAAATATATCATACCAAGAGCTAATATCTATCTTCAGTTGGTAACATAATATGTTTCTAGTGTTAAAGTAGCTGATGTTGACCCTAAACGGAAAAGTAGAATAACTGAAATGAACAATTTCTGGATGGACTTAACAAAAGACCGTAGATAGCAGAAGAAAGATTCACTGAAATTGAAGATAAATCAATAGAAAATATACAGTTTGACAAACAGAAAGAAACAATACAGAAAAATGAACAGAGCCTCAGTAATGTGTGGAACAATGTCAGAACTCCAAACATGCATGTAATTGAAGACTCAGAAGGAAAAAGAAGGGAATAATGGTATATAAAAATACATGAAGATAAAACAACCACATATTTTTCAAATTTGATGAAAATCGTAAACTTACACATCTGAAAAGCTCATTCAGCTCCCTAAGCTGACTAAATATAAAGAAAACTACATCTAGGTATATCATAGTCAAACTGTTAAAATTCAGAGATAGATAGAAAATCTTGAAAACAGAGGGAAAAGTGACATATTACATACAAGGGTACAATAATAGGAACAACACCTGACCTCATATCATAGTGGAGGTCTGTGGACAATGAGACAGCATATTTAAAGTACTGAAAAAAAAATAACAAAAAATGTTATATGAAGCAAATGTCTCATTCAGAAATAAAGGCAAAATAAAAAACAGTGTCAGATAAACAAAAACTGAGAGAATGTGCTGCCAGCAGATCTGTACTACAGGAAATACTAAAGGAAGTGTTCAGTTAAAAGAAAATAATGCCAGATAGAAATTCAACAGGAAGAGCACCAGAAATAATAGTAAATAGGTGGTAGGCAAACATAAATACACACATTTCTTCTCTTAATTAAAAATACACATATTACTGTTTAAAGCTAAAATTATAAAACTGTACATGTATTGGATATTTATAACAAATGCATATGTAAGATATATGACAGAAATCTCATAAATGATGAGGTAAATGAAATTATATCATAGCAAGGTCACTATATTTTATGTGAAACAATACAATATTAAGTCTAAGACTATATAACAAGTTGAAGATGCATATTGTAATCTTTAAAACAAACACTAAAAAAAGCAAAGATAGTTAAAAAGCCAACAGAGGAGTTGAAATACTTCAAAATATTTAATTAAGCAAAAAGAAGGCAGGAAAGAAAAAACAGAGGAAGAAAAAACGAAGAATAAAATATAAGACAAATAGCAAAATGGTAGATTTAAATCCATCTATATTGATAATTGCAATATATGAAAATGAACCAAAATTCCAATTAAAAGGCAGAGACTTTCCAGACTGGATAAAAATGCAAGGCCCAACTGTATACTATATACTGACCATAAGATTCATACTTTATATGAAAGTATGCATTTTATATATATATATATGTATATATATATATATACATATATATATATATGTATATATATATAAAATGAAAACACTATTAAGAAAGCAAGAGTGTCTGTACTAATACCAGACTAAATAAACTTTAAGACAAGGAGTATTGCCAGGAAGACACAAAAATCACAAATGTGTGTGCACCTAATAACAAAGCCTCAAAATATAAGCAAAAATCAAAAGAACTAAAAAGAGAAATGGGCAAACAGATAATCACAGTCGGAAATCTGAAAACCTCTTTCTCAGTAATTGATAGAATAAATAGACCCAAAGATACAGAATATCTTAGCAACACCACACAATATCACGACCTAAGTGATATTGATAAACCACTACACCACAATTGCAGCACATAAGTGCCAATGGAATGTTCATAAAGTTGGACACATGTTGGCCTAAAAAACAAGTCTTAAACATTCCAAAAGATTAAAATCTTAAAGAGTATGTTCTCTAGAGTCAATAGCACTTAATCAGACATCTATATAAATAAAATATCTGGAAAATATTCAAGTATTTGGAAATTAAACATAATTGTAAACTCATGGAATAAACAAACATCACAAGGAAATGAGCAAATCATTTGAAATGAAATATAATACAAATGCTATATTTAGAAATTTGTGAGAGTCAGCTAAAGCGGTACTTAGAGAGAAATTTATGTTTTCAAATGCTTATATTTATTAGAAGAAAAGAAACATTTAAAATTAGTGATCTAAATTTGTACCTTAAGATGCGACATACAGAAACGATTCTACTAAAGTATAAGAAACATGATTACTAAAAAAAAAAAACCCAGCCCAAATCAATAAAATACAAAATAAACAACAGAAAAGTTAACAAAGGCAAAAAGTTGGTTATTTGAAAACATTACTAACATTGATAATCATCTAGTAAGACTGGCAAAAGAGAGGGAGAAAATTCAAATTATCAGTCTTAGGAATGAAGAGGGGATATAACTATAGATCTTAGAGAAATCAAAAGGATAATAAAATATTTTTAAAAACTTTATGTTAATAAATTGGAAAAAATTTGGTGAAAAACATAATTTAACGAAATGGACTCATAATAAAATAGAAAATTATATAAATACATATTCAGTTTTCTATTGCTGCCATAATGGATGTTTAAAACCACACCCATGTATTATTTATTGAGCCAGAAGTCTGGACATATCATGACTCAACTGGGTCCTCTGCTCACTCTGCTCAGGCCCTACAGTGCCACAATCAATGTGCTAGCTGGGCTGGGTTCTTATCTGGAGACTCTAGGGAAAATTCTGCTTCCAAATTTATTCAGGTTGTTGGCATAATTCAGTTGCTTGAGGTTGGAGGACTGACATCCCTGTTTCCTTGACACCTAGCCTTCTTCATCTTCAAGCCAAGAATGCTCCTCCTGTTTTAAAACTCTGACTTCTCCTTCTGCCACATTTCTCTGACTCCAACCAGAGAAAGTTTCCTCCTTTTAAGGGCTCCTGTGATTAGACTGATAATCCAGGTTAATCTCCCTATTTTAAAATCCATAATATTAATTACATCTGTATAGTCTCTTTTTTAATGTAATATAATTTATTCACATGTTCCAGGGTTAGGCCACAGACATATTTGGGGGGCTGTAATGCCTAGCACAATATACTAAAGGGAGATAGATAGATGGACAGATAGAGATAGCTACATAGATGGCAGCAATAGATATATCAGTATATCAAAGCAATTGAATTTGTTAAAAAAGAATTCCACAAGAAAAATTCCAGGCTCCAATGTCTTTATTGGTGAATTCCATTAAACACTTTAAGAACCAAAATACATCATTCTTACATAAGAAAATCATTCAGAAAACAGAAAGGAAAAGAATACTTCTTAGCTTGTTTTAGAAGGCCAGCATAACTACAATATTATAACCTCATAAAGGCATTGAGAAAATGCCCAATATCCATCATGAACTTGAATGCAAAAATACTTAACAAAATATAATCAAACTGAATCTAGCAATATGCAGAAAAGACAATAACTGGGGTTTACTTAAGGAATACCAGATTAACTCAACAATCAATCCATGGAATCCAACAGAGTAAAGTAGATAAACCACACAATCACATCAATAGAAGCAGAAAAAATATTTGCTAAAATTCAACACCTATTTCTATTAAAAACAAATACTCTCAACAAACCAGGAATCAAAAGAAAATTTTTCAGTATGATAAAATATATCTACACCAAAACAAAAAACAAGCAAACAAAAAAAGACCCAAAACCTCAAACCCTACATCTAACCTCATACTTCATGGCAAAAGGCTGAAGGCTTTTCCCCTAAGATTGGGAACAAGATAAGGATGTCTGCTGTCATCACTTCTATTCAACACCATACAGGATGTTTTATCTTGTGCAATAAAGTATGGGAAAAAGAGGGGGTCATTGGAAAGGAAGAAGTAAGCTATCTCTATTTGCAAATGATATTATTGTTTATGTAGAAATTTTTAAGGAATCTAAGAGAACTACTAGAAATAACAAATATGGCAAGGTCTCAGGACACAAGTCACAACAAACAGATCAAAGGAAATGCAGGCTTCACCTAATTAATAACCTGAATTTAATCAAATCCAAAAATTCTGATCAAAAGACACTATTTAAAATATGAATATCCTAGCCACAAACTAGGAGAAAATTATATACATGTGACAAGGGACTAATTTGAAGATTAAATACATCCTGCAACTAAACAGTAAAAGCACAATTTGAAGAAAATTTGACTGTTTCTTATAAAGTTAAATGTACACTTACCCTTTATTCCGGCAATTGTACTTTTAGGCATTTACCCCAAAGAAATAAAAACACATTATTATAAAAAAAGACCAATACAAGTGTATTTATAGCCTTATTCATAGTAACCCTGAACTAGAAATTATCTCCAAGCCCATCAACAGAACAGATTTAAAAAGTATATTATATTGATACAACAGTATAATATTCAGCAACAAAATATAATAAATTGACACATGCAACAACGTGAATGAATCTCACACACACTATGCTGACCAAAATAAGCCAGACTCAAAAGATTACAAACTGTATGTTCTACAGAACTACATAAAGTTCTAGAACAAATGGAACTGCTTTATGCTGAAAAAAAGTAAAAAGTTTATTGTGTAGGTAGATTAACTAGGAAAAAGTAGGAAAGAACTGTTTGGAGTGATTGGAAATGTTCTATATCTTTACAGTGGGGTATGTTACACAAGTATATTTGTCAAAATTCATCAAATTGTCCACATTTGTGCATTTCAGTGTATATAAATATTATCTAAAACAATGTAAATAAACAAATGAAAAAAAAATGGAAGGATCTATATAATTCCAAATAACTCTCAAAGATTTAATCTTCAGAAGCCATAGTATCCTTGGTAATAGGCTGACCTACTAAGATGGTTCCTCCAGAACCTCTGAATCAAATTAATTAATGTAAAAGGGGGAAAATGATGGGACAACCTTTAATCTATACAAGAACATTTTTTCAGGTGGCCCAGCTGTTTGTACTCAGTGAGTTGAGTGTGTAAGAGCAGTCCCAAGAACATCCATTCCTCAGCCTAAAAATATATTTCCTTCTTTCAATATAATGCTCAAGGAAAGAATTTCCAGTTCTAACACAAGCTTAGAGTGGCAGTGGAAAATTGTGGTTACACAATGAGGGATAAATCCACAACTTCTTGGACTGAAACAATGGAAATGGAAAGCCATTCTTATACCACAGAAGTGAATTTTACCGTAGGTTAATTCCCCTTGCTATGCTCCACCTCCCTTTGTGGAAGATACGTAGACACTTGAAAGATTAGCCCAAATGGAGTAGAGGAAAATTCCTTGTTTTTCTCCAAAGTCAAGTAGGGATTTTCCCTGTTTCTATAAGGAATGAGGTCTAAGTTTCTATTTCTCATAAAGATAGAAAGATGATCATTGAGGATGGATATGGCCAGGAATTCAAGAAATGCAAGAATGTCACGTACTTTCCATAGCAAAACGAAACAGTGATATTTAGACTTTTATCCTCTGTAACTTGGTTTTGTGTACAGCATGGCTGAATCCAATACCTATCTGATGGTTTTCACCTCAACTTCATCTTCAGCCTACATCTATATACTTTTTTCAATCCTCATCTTTAGCAAAAGAATCTTTTTTGGCACTCCGCTCCATGTTTTGGGTAGATATTTTTCTTTGAAGTTTCCTAAATAGTCAAATCTGCATTTATGAGATGACCCAGAAAGCTTATGGGTAACAAAACTGAAGAGTAAGCATTTAGTCAGAGATAATGGATTCCACTTTGGCCCTATAAGAGAGTAAGTGAACCTGCAAAAAATTACAAATCCAGGAGACAGAAAGCATGTCATTTTTTAAAACATTAGCCCTTCTCAAACATTTGGTTTGGTTTACACAAATTTATTTTATGAACAAAAGATAGTGCCAATTTTTCCTTCTTCTGAACCAAATGAATGAATCAAATTATATCAATAGTGCCCTTCTTCTTTATACCATATATTTGTGTCCTCTGGGGGAATCCAAAATAACAGAGAAAATAATATGGACGTCTAGACAGAGAAATCTGCAAATATGTAATTCTACTATGTTGAGAAAGTTATTTAATCTTGATAAGATTAAGTTATCCTGCATGTAATTAGGGTAATAGCAACCGCTGGGATTTTAAAATGTATTTATAAACATTTTTGTGATACATATGTTGTTTTACACACACACACACACACACACACACACACACTCACCCACACAAATAATGAGACCTGAATGTAAGGCATGTTGCTGAGCATAGAAAAGGCACAAGATAAAATGGGATTTGTTCAATCTGGCTCCTGAATCAAGTGACAATTTGTTGTCCAGAGTCTTGCCCTCGACCTGAATGTAAGGCATGTTGCTGAGCATAGAAAAGGCACAAGATAAACTGGGATTTGTTCAATCTGGCTCCTGAATCAAGTGACAATTTGTTGTCCAGAGTCTTGCCCTCAAGTCATGAGCACTGCTATTCCTTATTTCATTTGGCCCTCAGGATTTATGCATGCACCAAATGAGAAGTCACAAATGACCATCTCCTGCATCATCACTCGGAACACTTACCAAATGCATTCCTTGTTATTTACTCACAAAAAAGCAAAAAAACCCAAAACAAAAAAACCCACCAAAAAAACACGCAATGCAGATGCCAGAGACTATTTTACATTATTTTAGTAGTTACTATAAAAAATTATTATCCCTTATTTTCTGTCAATGAAGAGAGAAATATTTTTCAGAAAATACGCATACATCAAGGACAACTATCTTGAACAGAATACCACACTACTTATATAGGAAAATCAAATGCTTTTTAAAAAGACTATATAATTTTTTAAAGACTTTTTTGATTTAAGAAAATATAAGTAAATTAGAAAATCAGGAAATATAAATTAAAAAGCTCATTTTGTTTCACATCAACAAATGAACTAAATATTTTAAAAAGGAGAAAAGAATCTCTTAAAATGATGAGGTTTTTCCTGTGACTCATATTCTAGAAAACTAGGTGAAATATATTTGGGACATATATACATTTGGGAATTTAAGTTTTTACATTTAAAAACTCTAGCTCAATGAAAAATACACCTAAATATGAAAATAACTCCACCAACAAGCAAACTAATGTTATTTTACCTAATTTTTATATTAATTCTTTATTAAAGTCCTGGTTAAAATAGGGAATTACAGTACTTACTACATAGTTGGTAGACAAATGAAATAATTTAATATATTAAAAAAAATTTTTTTTAGGCAGCTGGCTGGTTCAGCATCTGAAACCATGACCTTGGGGTTATAAGGCTGCACTCTAACCAAGTGAACTAACCGGCCAGCCCAATTTCAAATATTTTTAAAACATTAATTCCATAAAGTTCTGCAACATTTTAATGACCTTCCTGGACATTCTAAGCAACTCTTGTAAGAAAATAAAAACCAATATACAATTCAGTTAATTTTTTAGTAATTTATTTTGACAGAAAGATTTCAGAGTATATATATAAAGTTGACTCTAAATACTAACAATCTACTTTATTATTTATTTACTTTTTAGTTTTAAAAATATTTTTATTGTATAAATTCAAGGTGCACAACGTAATGTTTTGATATACATAGCAAAGTGTAACAATCTACTTCTAAAGTCTACTGTCAATGTTTACTTATAATCAAATATGATTAATTTAGCCAGTGGGTCCCTGGCAGTACCTCCAGCAATGGAAAATTTTCATAAGCCAATATATCTTGATTGCAACAGCCTGTACTTTTATTGTCTGTCCAGGTTCTTTTCACATGAGGTCTATAGTGAAAAGCTAAATCACAAACAGAGGTATTAGAAGACACACAATAGGGCCACTGTTCCCTGGAACAAATCGAATTTTCAATAAGTCAAAAGGTAATATGAGGGCTTCCATTATATAATCCTTCAACAGACAATTAAATTCTATAGATTTTGCATTTAACAGTCCAACCAGTGCATCTTAATATACATAAACCATAAAATAAAAGTAAATCAAAACATATGTTTGAAGTCCTTGACTAATGAAGAATCCAGTTGGAAAATGTTTAAGCTCAAATTAATGTCAAATATTTATATTATTGGGTTTGGCAGCAGAGGTGGGTTCTCATGAGAGATAGCACATTCTAAATGGTGTGTTCTATTCTGTTTTCAACTCCATTCATAAAATGCCTTTCTGTTACGCAATGGGATCACTTGGCTCGGTTAATGAACACAGGCTGATGTTTAGCGTTAACCGATTACACATAAAAATGGGAAACATCACTCATCTTTACTTAAAAACAAAACTTAAGCGAGATGTTTAGACAGAGGCACTTTTGCACCAGGGTGGTTTGCATTTCTCAAAAACAGCAAATCTAATAGTGACTGAAATGGGAAATTAGACATACAACCCACAGACAAACCACACAGGAAAGCTCAGAGGGGTTTTCCGAAACGGAGTAAACCGGTTATGTGAACAGCAATAAAGGGCTGGCGTAGCTCTGGGATAAGCCAAGCCCCAACGTGTTTGCTATTTTCCTTGGATACTGGGACCCTAACTGACAAAAAGAGGACTTTGAGGCCCCTAACACTGGCTTCCCCTTTCTTAATGTGCCCTTAACCAAGCGGAATTTGCTGTCTCCTGACTCCAGTGGAGACCTCGAAACCCCGAACCTGACTGTTCTACCTTAAATCGCTGACTCTGCACCGCGATCACAAACCTGGAAAGCCAGGAGGGCAGATCAATGGCAACACGAGATTGCCTGTTCTTCTGACTTTTGTTTGCTCGGGTTTTCATTTTAGACAGACCTCTGTTCCTCCTTAAGGAGCCTGGAAAGATAACGAGTACCCCTATCCCTTAACAAGACAGCCCCAGTCACAGCCACACGGAGGGCAGAGCAACCCAACTCCGTCCCCAGGACCCAATCACACAGCCGCATCTCCACGAGTGGCCGCCTAGACCTTCCTTTAGGTCGAGCACAGTTTGTGCCTGGAGCAAGGGGAAAAGCATCTCTCTCAATTCCCCCCGAGGCCAGTCTTCCTTTATCAACCCACCTGCATGGGAGCTTCGTGTCTCATTGTTGGCAAGTGTCCTTTCTCTCTGGCTAGGACAGCGCTGGCCCGGGCGCCCGTTCAAGCGTGCACAGCCCGCGCGCCCCACGCTCCACACTCTGCACTCCCGGGGTTCGCTAACCGGCTCCAACATCAGCACCGGAGCTGTCCTCTCCTGGCGCCGCACACGCGTACTAGCCGGGAGCCCCGCGCGCTCCTGGGAGTTGTAGTCTCGCCCTGCGGGCCTTCTCGGCAAACGGGCGAGCCGTGAACTACATCTCCCGGCAAGGAAGCAAGCAGTTAAACAGGCTCGCTCCTTCGGTCGGACTCGGCCGCGGAGCCTCCCTTTTCCTCCTTTGGAATCGCTCTTGGCCGTTACGTCTCAGCTTTCCTAACCCTTTTCCTCGCAAAGCGCAGGCGACAGTGACCCAGCTCATCTCAGCTGGAGATTTTTCTTCCTACTATCGCCTTCGGGAGCAGATTGTGATTTCCCGGTTAGGGAGCACAGTGCTAATTTCCAATGCAAACCAAGCCCAAGCTGCGTTCTGGTACTCTCCGCCCTACTCCTCTCCATCCCGAATCAGGAAAGTTTAAACATTTCCACAGTTAGAGTACGGTGGTTTTACAATCTTATTCAACAAACGCTTGGGAGAAAGACAATGAACGGCACACACCTAAGGAAAGTGGTTTGCCCGCATAATTGCATTGAAAAGGCGCGCGCGACAACACACACACTCGCACGCACCCCAAAGTCTGTGGAAAGCGAGATTTCCCGCTGAGTGCGCCGCGAGCTCCCTTCCCTGCTTACCTTTCCGTACAGGGGGAGAAAGACAATGAATGGCACACACCTAAGGAAAGTGGTTTGCCCGCATAATTGCCTTGAAAAGGCGCGCGCGACAACACACACACTCGCACGCACCCCAAAGTCTGTGAAAGCGAGATTTCCCGCTGAGTGCGCCGCGAGCTCCCTTCCCTGCTTACCTTTCCGTACAGCTCCATCGCAACTCGAGGTCTGGAAATGCTCAAGTCCTCCGGCTACAAGGCTACGAACGAGATGAGGGTCTTACGCAGGAAGCGGGGCTACACTGAAAAGGCACAATGGAAGGGGTGGGGGTGGCGGCTGGCGGAGGGAGAAATGAGGGACGTGAGGAGGGTGGCTGATTTAGACGGATGGCTTCTTTCTTCTGGAGGGGAAGCGTGGAGTCTTCAAGCGGCAGCTGCAGGGAAAGGGCTGCAAGTCTCTCAGGAAGTGCCGGGAGCGCGACGGCGCCGGGCAGCCCCTCCCCAGGCCCTTGGCGAGGCACCTTCCACCGTCATTAGCGCGCACACAGCCGCTGGCCGCGCACTGCGGAGCGGACAGGGCACTGGGTTACTGACCCAACGCGAGACAGAAAACGAACACATTCGTCACCAGAGCCCAGAAGCACCGTCACGGAATGAGGTGGGAAACCTCTAAGAAGTTACCCTGTCCTTTCTTTAACACAAATCATTCCTTATGTTAGAATCGTACACCTCCCAGACTAGATCGAAAAACGGTGTTGGAATCTTCGAACTGTACTTTTGTTATACTTATCCTTTCCTATCAGTTGACTGATATGTATATGATTATCCAGTTCTCCGTACCTATCTAGCGACATCCCTCTCCTCCTAAGAGTAGACCTTGATCATCCGGTAATGATCCCTGCCTCCTTATGAGGTCAACATTTTTATTTTGGAGGCAGAGTGGAAAAGGGATGATCACGATACTGACAAGGACACATGGAAAAGACGACTTGAATTAGCTTTAAACTTCACTGCGTTCGACAAAGCAGAAGGGAGGGTTATCTGAAACTTAAATGTACTTGAAAATCTCTTGGGGAGGAGCTGGTGTTAAAATTCATATTCTCAAGCCATGTATAGAGATTCTGATTCACCGGATCTGATCAGAGGTTCGGGAATTATCGTCGTAAGCAAACATCCCAGCAATTCTGATTCAAGTGGTTCCTTTGGCATACTTTGGGAAACACTGACGAAAGAATTTATATGTAAGACTTTTTCAAAGATAAAAACCTAAAAAAAAGTCACGGTATAAACTCGATAATGCAACAGCCATGTACTGGGAACTTAACCATATTCAAACTGTACTACTCCTTTCAGATTTTTTAGATATCTATGATCTGTCTTTAAATCATATAATTAGTGAAAATGTAATGCGATATCACCTAGGTAAATAGTTTTTGTAACTACTCGGAAAATGTAAGAATGCTCAACTCATAATTGAGGGTTATGCGATGGTTAGAGATATCTCGTTTAAATTAGCTAAAAACAAATAAAATTAAAAGGGAAAAGGGAATCTAGTATCAATATATTTCACGGTAGCAGCTTATCAGAAGTCAGACTTCAGCAAATTTTTTTATTGACATATCTAAGGGTGCATCTCTCTACAATTTTTTTCAAGAGATATGAGCAAAATAATACTGACACTTAAATGTATAAAATTTATAAAATTGTTTGGCATTTAATAATATTTGCACAGCTGCTTAGAGCCTGTCTTTCTTCAGAACAATTTCCTGTAACTTTTGGACTATTAACACCTTCTGAAATTCTCAGAATTCAAAGAGTTCGATATAGAACATATTTAAATATTACAAATATTTAACTTAAAAATTTACTGTTCTTTGGGATGTTTATCCCTTCTTAACATTTCACTAAAATGATATATGAGGGTACTTCAACAACTCTGTAGAAAAATAGAATTTAAAGGTCATATGAATCTCTCCATGAACTTTCTGAAGTACTCTTGTATGCCTTCAGTTTTTTAGTATGCCTTTTATTTGTGGAAGAGCCCATGAAAATTGAATATAAAAAGCTAGAGTTATGAAAGGTTTTTGGGAACTTAGTTCTGTCCTCTTATAATGCCTTAGTTGAGTATTTAAGTGGGTAGAGGAGGGGATAAAGCAGGTCAGGAGTCAGTTAAACAAACAATAGTGTTCTGAAGCTGACCATCTACCTAAAGTCAGAGCAGGAGCACTTTAGCTTTGCTTGAAATCAGGCTACCATCTGTGAATGAATTTCATTCCTGACATCACCAAATGGCTGCTGGAGCTCCAGCTCTTGCAGCCACACTGCAGCCAAGAGGAAGGAGGAAAGAATGCAGGAAGGTATTGCCCCATCCATTTACGTACACCACTGCTCTTATATTTCAGTGCCTAAAACTTAATCTCACGACCATACCTGTTACAAGGGAGGCTGGAAAAATGTCTTAACAAAATGAGTGACCATGTGCCCAGGTGAAAATCAGAAACTCTGCTTCAAGGAAGAAGGGAAGAGCAGGTGTTGGGCGACAGCTGGCAGTCTGCCACAAGACATCAGGGGGACTTGCAAGGTAAAGCTGGCTGCTTTTTATCCCCTTTGCAATTGTACTGAAATGTGAATGTCTAATTATCTAAAAATGTACCTATTCCCAGAGATTTCTGTAATTTAACAAAACTCAAAGTCTTAAAATCAAGGAGTTACCCAAAAGTTGGAATATTATGGCCAATCTTGAGGAAACAGAGAAAGAGAAAAGCCTTCTCCACTTACACATGAACCTTGGATTAGGAATTGTTATTAAAACGGAAGAATACAGTTAATAAAAAGAAAAGGGGCCACCAGTGAATGTCAAGGAATATATGACATGAACACCCCACCATAGTAGAATGTAGAGCAGGCCCAAAGGACCATAGGACCAGGGAAGTCTGTGTGACCATTAGAGAGATAGCTGGGATGAGAACTATTAATCTTTTTTTTTTTTCCTTTTTGTCTTTTTTACTGACCGGTAATGGTATCGCAACCCTCGGTGTCATGCCCATACCGGGGACCAGCAATGGGATCGCAACCCTCGGTGTTGCGCCCGCACCGCGCTCAGCCAGTGAGCGGGAACTGGTCTCCACGTGGGATCCGAACCCTTGGCGGGAGCGCTGCTGCACTCCCAAGCGGTGCACTCTCCAGTGCGCCACCGGGCCGGCCCAGAACTATTAATCTTTTAATCTTCAGGTTCACTTTTCTTTTCACTGCCTCACATCACTCTTCATTAGTGATTGGTTTTTTGCTACCCTGTGTTTACCTATTTACTAACATTCACTTTATTGTTTGTATGTGTCTAGTTAGTGTAATATTCACTTTGCTGTTATCAGTCCCTGTCTGTGTCAGCTCTATTGTTTAATTTGGCCACTTGGCTAAAACAGAGCCAAGAACAGGATAATTAATTACTGATTAACAATAATAATGTTGGCTAAATAAAAAATAGGAATAGATATTTTGTATCCACTCCTGTTATTATCTCTCTGTTAGGACTTCTGCTGAAAAATAAAATTACTGAGATTTGGTGTGAGGGATAAGGATGCACATGGAGATTCGCTTCCTCCCTCAAGCAAGCCTTATTCAAATTCACAGTTCCAGGTCCCTAATCTTAGGTATTTCTGGGACCATCTCCAATTGAGTGGGAGGTTTTTCTAGTCTGACCCCTATTACCTTTGTCTGACTCACTGTATTGGGGTTGGCTTTAATCCCAACTTTATGCAGCATTCATACCAAGAAATGCTATTGATTGTCTTGTGTTCCCTTTAAAAGAACTTAAATATTCCCATGGCAGTATTGATTTTTCTAAATTAAAAGGAAAAATTATTTGAACTCATTCTGGACCATGATGTTTCCCACATTGCAAATAATCAATATAAATAAGGTGTTTTCTAAAAAATAAATTAATGCACTTTAACTGAATGTAAAGAAAATGATGCTTTCTTTCTATAATGTAATTATGATACTATTAATGGTAGCTACCCTTTCTGTACCACCTACTCAGTAGTAGGCACTTTATTTATATTATTTCATTTAATAACCAATAATGTTTCAAGGCAGTATTAACTTCATTTTACAAAGAAGAAAACTAATAAAGAGGTTAAGGAGAGGTTAAATATTTTGCTTATGGAATCTTAGCTAGTAAGATGTTGGGCCAAAATTTAAAGATCAGCATTACCTGATTCTAAAGACCAGACTCCTAACTATAATTTTTCTTATGAAAGTTGATATTACTTAAAAATAATATATTTTAAATATATTACAAAAAATTTTACTGGACTGTGTTATTTTGTTGACCTTGCTTGGAAACTTATAGCCCTATCATGAAATTATAGTTACTTATAACTGTTAGTATAACATTTTTTAATTTGAAAACTATCAACACTTTAAGATAAATATCAATTTCCTAGGTATTTACCAGAAATATTATTAAGAAGTCTTGTATCAAATTCAGAGTTTTGGTGAAGTGCATATACAGGCATTACCTTGGAGATGTTAGAGGTTTTGTTTCAGACCACAGCAATTCAGCGAATATTGTAATGAAGCAAGTCACACAAATTTTTGTTTCCCATTTCATATAAAAGTTATGTTTACACTACACTGTAATCTATTCACTCTACAGTAGCACCATGTGTAGAAAAACAATGTATGTACCCTAATTTAAAAATATTTTAGTGCTTAAAATTGCTAATGATCATCTGAGCCTTCATTGCTGGTGGAAGGTCTTGCCTTTCGATGTTGATGGCTGCTGACTGGTCAGAGTGGTGTATGCAGAAGGTTGGGGCAGCTGTGTCAATTTCTTAAAATAAGACAGCAATAAAGTTTGCTGCATCGATTGACTATTCCTTTTACAAAAGATTTCTCTGTAACATGCGATGATGTTTGATAGCATTTTACCCATAGTAGAACTTCTTTCAAAATTGAAGTCAATCCTCTCAAACCCTGCTGCTGCTTTATGAACTAAATTTATGTAATATCCTAAATCCTTAGTTGTCTAAGCTAAACTTACTTCTCAGAGCCAACTCCAGCTATAAAGAATGAGCTTCATAATAAACATCTGTATCCTGAACTTCCATTGCATTTAAACAAGCCAGACTAGTAAACTTAGAAGAGATCTTGTGATAATGTAGCTCAATCCTTCCATTTTATCAGTAAGAGATCAGATCCCAGAAAAGTGAAATAACCTGCCTAAAGCCCAACAGATCATTCAATGCTGTTACAAATATTGGAATGAAGACAAATAATTTTTGAAGACAAATATACTGAAAGAGTATATTTCAATTTATTAATATAATCATATTTTATGTGTATCAATAATTTTATTGAGTTATATTTAGGTATATCCATTATCATGTAAAGTGGAGAGTCAAAAAGGATAAGACACCACACCATCCTCATCCTCAAGGAGGCTTCAAACTAGTTCAGGATACCAGGTACACAAACAGGTAACAGATAACAACACAAGACATCCTAGAAGGCAGAGATAACACAAAGATATGCCTGATTAGCTGCTTGTCCACTGTTATCATCAGTAACTGCTTTAAAGATTTATAGGAGAGAGTAATCAGTTCAAGGATATTCTATGGAGAAGTAAATTATGCCTTTAGATAAGTTTAAGAAGTTCATCCGATGGTAAATGTAGAATGAAAGACATAGTCTAAGAGACCTTCAAAGGAACTTCAGGATTATTCAGTTCTTCTTTCTTAATTTACAGATAAAGAAATCAAGGCCCAATGATGAGTAGCGAGTCACCTAACATCACACGTTAGTAACAAAGCCAGGACTAATGTACAATTCATGTGACTTCAAGTTTGGAGTTCTTTGTAAAAATACACATTTTAACCATCACTACTTTGGACTTGAACGCTTATTTGCTGTCTCATAACTTGACCATACTTTTGCTCAAAATGAAATTACCACACATTAAATCCAGAAAGATATGAGATCTGATGGTTATCTCTCCTTTGCTGATTGAGAAACAGGATATAAGATCTAAGGAGAGCTGAAGTACAGTAATTTCCTATTTAAAATTTTTGACATAGGGGCCGGCCTGTGGCTCACTCAGGAGAGTGCGGTGCTGATAACACCAAGGCCACGGGTTCGGATCCCATATAGGGATGGCCGGTTCGCTCACTGCCTGAGCGTGGTGCTGACAACACCAAGCCAAGGGTTAAGATCCCCTTACCGGTCATCTTTAAAAAAATAAATAAATAAAATAAAATTTTTGACACATTAATTAAGCTACAGAACCATAGTTTTATTATTTTTCTAATGAATTTGTCCCAAGTCCTCTCATGTTAAGATGGTCAAAAAATTCAGTATCAGCTGGTTTGGCAAAAACAGTGTAGAGTTTCTCCCTCCTTTCCCCTTGGGTTGCACAAGAACACTGAAGGATAGGCTGGACAAAAAAATATTCCTGTTTACTGCATCTCTGATGGCTGCTAATGCTGCTCTTTTTCAGGTGAACATGGCCCCTTTGCAAGCAGGATGCTCCATTCTCCCCATGCCTAGCTAAGCCACAGATATCCTGATCAAAGTCCCAAGTCCACAGGCACATAGTGTATCAGTTAGTTTTGCTGTACAACAAACATCCTCAAAACTGATTGATGTAAACAGCAACTATTTTCATTTATTTACTTATTTATTTTATATATATATTTAAAGTTTTGAAGATTTTTTTATTGGTTATGAATATTTATGAGATATAAAGCTGATTGTCACCCCTCGAGCCCAAGATGTGCAGGCAAGATCCATACTGGCAGCATTCCCATTATTAAAAATTGCAGTTGTACCCCATGTCCCCCACCCAATTATCCCCAACCTCCCTACCCCTTCCCCTTTCCCCCTGACTCCACTGTGTTCCCACTGAGATACCACCTCACCCCAGTTAGACTGGCTAAAATCAAAAAGATGGTGAATAACAAATGCTGGCGAGAGTATGGAGAGAAGGGAACACTCCTGCACCATTGGTGGGACTGTGAATTAGTACAACCACTATGGAAAGCAGTATGGAGGTTTCTCAAACAACTATAGATGGATCTTCCATATGATCCAGCAATCCCACTTCTGGGTATATACCCAGAGGAATGGAAATCATCATGTCGAAGGGATACCTGCACTTCCACGTTCATCGCAGCTCTATTTACAATAGCCAAGATATGGAACAAACCTAAATGTTCATCAATGGATGATTGGATAAAAAAAAACTGTGGTATATATATATATATATATATATATATATATATATATATATACACCACGAATACTACTCTGCCATAAAAAAGAATGAAATTCTCCCATTTGCAACAACATGGATGAGCTTGGAGAAACTTATGTTGAGTGAAATAAGCAAAACACAGAGGGATAAATACTACATGTACTCACTCATAAGTGGGAGCTAAGAGAGAAAGGAAGGAAAGAAAGAACACAGTGGTGCATTGGACTTGCAGAAGGAGAGAACATACCTTGGGAACAACCACTTTTAGTTCATGATTCTGTGAGTTGACAGTTGGGACTGGGCTTTGCTGAGCAGCTCCTGTGTCTTGGTTGGGATCACATGTGCACTTGCTGTCTGCTATGAGTCAGCCACACAGCTCTGCTTCTTGCAGATTGTCCGGCTGTTGACAGGGGCAGGGTCACATGCCTCTGATCTTCCAGCAGGCTATCTCATGTTTCTACACCTTGCAGCTTTGTAGAGTTCCAAGGGAAAAAGAAACTCACAAGGCCTCGATTCAGAACTGGCGTAGCATCATTTCTGCTGCATTGTATGGGCCAAAAGAAGTCACAGTTCAGTTCAGCTTCAAAACATAGAGCAACAGGCTTCAGTTCTTGATGTGGGGAGCTGCACAGTCATAGTCCAAAAGGACTTGGGTACAGGAATGTATGGAAAATGTAGCCATCGTTGCAACCTAACACACACAGGCAGGCATCCCTATGGAGGTTCTACCACTTCAGAAGCTCTGTGTCTTGGTAAGCCTGCCTCTGCTGCTCTAGGAATCATAAAGCCCACCATCTCTTTGCTGTGGGGGTTCTATCAATGTCATAGGGCCCCTTTTCAATCCTCAATCAGAGTACCGCTGCTGATTAGTTTTTCCTCTGAGAAATCCAGTGTAATTATTTACATCAAACTAAGCCTCTAATAACAAAGACTTGTCCAGGAATTTCCCTGCAGAGCATCTCAGCAGCTGATTTCTTTTCCTTCTGGCTTTTAACTATCCTGGAAAAATGAGGAAGATGAGCATCCCCCAACAGAAGGATTCACAGTCCTACACACTCTTACTGCCAAGAGAGAATATCTTTTATTTTTCCATAATCATCCTAGGGGAAAAAAAGAGACTCAGTCATTTCTCAATAGCTATTCTGTCACATTAAATTCTCAGTTAATCTCCCTGCCACAAAAGTTATTAAAAAACTTGAGCTAGAAATATTATCAATCATTTCCAAAACAAATTTTTGTAAGCAATATTTTATCTACAAAGGCGTTATCTATGTCAAATAAATCTGACCTCTCAGAGCTCATTTTTTTCTTCAATCTGTTCTCTTCACTTTCTCGTAGTCTGAGTATACATGTGTTCTGAAAGGAGGAAGAGCCTATCACTATAAAGCATGCATTTAACTCTAGTTAAAACAGTTATAGTTGGGCCGGCCCGTGGCTCACTCGGTAGAGTGTGGTGCTGATAACACCAAGGCCACGGGTTCGGATCCTACGTAGGGATGGCCGGTTTGCTCACTGGCTGAGCGTGGTGCTGACAACACCAAGCCAAGGGTTGAGATCCCCTTACCGGTCATCTTTTAAAAAAAAAAAAACAGTTATAGTTGAAGTACACTTTTCTTTATATTGATGTGACTTTTCGGAAGATGTATTTTCTTGATTTTATTTGCTAATACCTGCTACATAAATAACGGTTTTTCATTATAATACAAAGTCTTCTTCAAAGAGAAGTTTTTTAAACCAGTAAAAGTCGCATTAAGCACAGATTCCATAGCACCATCACACTAATCTATGTCTTTAAGAAGCCCAGAGTAGAAGGAGATGGAGAGTGAGAGAGCTGTATTTATCCAAGACTCACTTTATACTAGGGATTGTGCTAGACATTTCACATAGTAAAGCTGGCATGGTCAAACTGAATAATTCGTAGCAAACTTAATAGAAGGACTATTTACAGAACCATAGGTATTGTTGGTGGAAACAGACAGGGAGATTATGGTACCTTGGGACTACAAGCACTAAGGAACCACTGAGAAGTTCTAGCCAGAAGGATCAAAGTCCAGGAAAAGAGCATTTACTGCAACCAGGAGAAATGGCTGTTGAAGATGGGGTCTGAAGAGGAAGGAAATAACCAACCTTCCCACACACTATCATTCACTAGCCCCCCATTGGCAGAACCCAATCAGAATCTAAGACCATGAAGCCTGTTGATGCAGTACAGGTACTTGACCTAACACAGAGCAGTGTACAGAAGGTTGGAGAGGGAGATATTAGCATATTCCCCCATTTTAAAGAGGAACAAATTGGGAGTCAAAGGAAGTCATATTTATAAGTTATAGAAGTAAAACACAATGTAAACTCAGATCTTTCTAGGTCTCTTTGCATTATATGTGTTAACTACCCTATGAGTTTGGTAAAGAGAAAAATATATACATATTTTCACCATAAGAAGTATTTCCATAATTCCAGCTCTGTTCCCTGCACTTAACTTTCACGTGCATATCATCTCCAGGACTACAAAGTGGGGACAATTACTTATATCCTCACATTTTAACCAGACCCTTGAGTAATCTTGATATACCATCTCTCTGTCATCTACTTTGATTATTGTCTCCTAATGTGAAAAATTCCACTACCCAGTGCTTTAATTCACAAGTGAACAAATATTTATGAATTGCTTATTATGTACCACAACTGTTTTTGACACTGTAGGGGATGCAAGTGATATACAAACGTTCTTCAAAAATTCATGGAAAGATTCATGCCTTTTCATTCCATTTTTCCACAAACTTTTTGAAGTACCTTCATATAGATATGGTCTGTACCTTGAAGTGCCTATAATATTAGTTTTTTTGTTTGTTTGTTTGCCTGTTTGCTTTTAAAGGCACTATATGCTCCAGGAAACGAAGGGTCATGTCTGACTTGCTCTCTACTTTTTAATCAGTACTTGAAAGAGTGCCTAGCACATAGTAGGTGCTCAATAAATATTGATGAATTAATGAATAATTATGAGTTATAAAATACTGGAAATCAAATACAGTGATGCTCGTAAATGTGTGGCACACACAGTAATCAGTAAGGAGGCTTGGGAGGAAGAAAATCAGGGAGGATTACCAAAGACCGAGGAAGCTTTGTTGCAAATGGAGATGTCCAGAGGAGCTTTGAAAGAAGCACGGGGTTTAATAGAAATGGGAAGGGCACTTACTTGAGTACTTTAGGCTTGAGAGAGGAAATGGCTCAGGTGACTAGATTTTTCCCATAGGAAATCAGGGCAAACATGATAAAAGGGAGAAGCCTGTTTGAGAGGAATCCACTATGCTCTTTCTGGTGCCTTCTGTCTCTCTTTCATTTCTTCTCTTCCTTCCACTCCAGAGTGTTTCCTTTCCCTAGCAACATCTGCTGTTGAGGTCTTATGATATTCAGGAAAACCTGCCTGTCTCGCCTCCTCTTTCAGCGTAAGGCTTTGTTTGGTGGCTTCTAGCACTATATTAAAGATTTATTTGTTTGTATTAAGATCTCATCTTAGCTGTCACTCTTCTGAAATGTTTTTCTCAACACTTCCAGGCTCCAGGTATATTCCTCTCTGCTCCTATAAATGCTTAAAGTTTCTGCCATGACAGCACTTACTGGGGTGCATTGAAGTGGTTTATATTTTCACCTCTCTCCCTACAGTAAGTGGCAAGAGGTCTTCAACTGTCTTACTCTTGCCATATGATGCTATGAACAGCTGGGAGTACCAATAAGCTATATGGAGGATTTTAGGCCACCTTATGAATAGAATTCTACTTATCTATTCTCAAATGTTGTATTTCAAGCCAATGAAGATGCTTTTTTTTGCTAAGTTGGTTTGGGAAATAGGGTAACCAACCATTGTGGTATACTGAGGACTGAGGGTTTCTTGGGACTTGGAATATTCAGTGTTAAATTCAGGAAAGTCTCAGGCAAACAAGAGCAAGTTGGTCCCATCCTACTAGAAAATAAAAAGCAAATAATAATAAGCTTCCTCTACGCGCTGTGCCATTCCTATAAATCCTAGCCAACGTTGTGTTAGAGCTACAAAATGTGATTTCTTTCTTTTTTTTTTTTTTTCTTTTTGCCTTTTTTTTTCGTGTCTGGCAATGGATCGCAACCCTCAGTGTCGCGCCCGTACCGGACTGGGACCGGCAACGGGATCGCAACCCTCGGTGCTGCGCCCACCCCTCGCTCAGCCAGTGAGCGGGAACCGGTCTGTATGTGGGATCCGAACCCTCGGCGGGAGCGCTGCTGCACTCCCAAGCGGCACACTGTAGCAGTGTACCACCGGGCCGGCCCCAAAATGTGATTTCTGATGTTGCTTTTTCATCCCTTAACTAGTAGAACATTATGTCTTAGTGGGAAAGCCTCTACTCTGTGAATAGTATCCAATCAAGGCTGAGGATTCTTAGACTCTGTCAATTTATATTGCTTTTAGCATGCCACAATAATTAGTTTTTTCAGTCACCCTTGCCCTGTGATATAACTGACTGTAAGAACTTTCAATCAAGGCATTTTCATTTTAGATGTTTCATTACAGATAGATTCATAGTAAGTGTTTTTGTGGTTTTGATTGTTCTTAACTCTCAGAAGCTACTTGAGGGAGAATTACTTTCATCCCTCAAGAGGAGATACTGGGTTAGAACACAGAATTCATGCCTAAGCACTTCAGTACTATTTGAACTGAACCAAAGTGAACTGAATTTTGGTTCAACCCCCTCCATTATTTCTTTACTGAGTTACTTGTTTTAACTTGTAGAAAAAGGGGTTGGTGGGTGATAAAACAAAGATAAAAAATTATGCAATATTTTGAGGAACTGATTTTCTTATTCATAAAATGAGGTAGATGGAATATACAATATTGGAAGTACTCTCAAGTGTAACACTCGAAGCCAGGAGAGTTGCAGCTACTTAGCTCTCTCATTAGCTTGGAACCCATGAAATGAATATACATTTAACTCAGGCAGCTCAAGTGATTTTTCTGGAACATTAGAGATAAATATGTATACACAAGAAAAAGTTTTGCCCCCTGTGAACTTTATGTTTTAAGTGCACATGAATGATTGGGGCCTAGACTGCTGCTTTATGTGTTGTCTCATTGTTATGGGCGACAGAGACAAATCAGACAAAGGCAAGCCTATGTCAATGTTTTTAGAGAGAATTCTACCAGTGCATTTAATAGCTGGCTTTTGGGGAGAGTTTACTAAGCTTTGTACATGTGCTTTTTTTTTTTTTTACGATTTTCTTCTCATATGAAATCCACTGTGTAGATATTATGATGGTCCTTGTTTATAGATGAGAAAATTAACTGAGGCATGTAATGTTTAAGAAGCTTGCTTTTTTGTAAGCAAAAATGTAAGGGTTTCAATCTAGGTGGTCTGAACCCAGAGCTACATGTTTGCTTACTATGTCACAGGCCTTTCATAGGCGTGAACAAGTATACCTGCCCTTGGAGAAATGGTCTGCAGGATAGTTTTTGAATTTCTTGAATAACTCCTTGTAACATCAGAGAGGTAGATTTGGTATTTTGTTTCACCTTCAGAATTTCTCAGTTCCTGAATGTTTAAAAAATTACTCCCAAGCCAGCATACAAATTGCCAATTGTCCTAATTAGGTGCATATTCAGAAATCAAATCTGGTAGTTTCCTTGCCCAAGAATCTCAATCCTGATTTCCACAGCCTAAACTTTGAATTAAGAAAGTGATCAATGAAAAGATAATGACAATAGGAATATAATGTGAAATAAGAACTTCAAAGGAGAAAAATATGTATTTCTTTATTTAAAAGGATAATATTTTCTGAGATATATTTGGGTCATGGTCTTACATACATGTAGCCCACATGTTCCTTTTAACATTATGTTTCTTATGTTCAAATGAAATATTTTCTTTTTGATAATTCTGTAACACTGCACCCAAATTATTTCAAAGTGAAATATGTATCATAAAACTTCAGAAGAAACGGTAAAGTAATAAAGTAATGATAGCTTATATCTTTGTAGTAACAATGATATAAGCATTATTGTTATAATTCCCATTTCATAGATGAGGAAGCAAAACCAAAAGTAAAGTGAATTTCTTAGGGTCACATGTCAAGCAAATAGAAGACCCCAAAGTGGAACCCAGTTTTACAAAAAAAGCAATGATTTACATGATGCATAATAGCCATCCACGGTGAGCGACCTGGTCATCACTCCAGCACTTGTGTTGCTATGGGAACCAAGCAGTTAGAACCTTGGAGAAATAAATGTCACCACTAAAAGGAAGTCACTCCTGTAACCATGAGCATTCACCAAGACCCTGAGGCTCTCTTCCTAGTAACATCAGCCTCCAATATCCAGTCTTAAATCTGCATATTGTTTTCATCGATGCTGGAATTATTCTGGGTTGGTTGAACTCATCTAGACAAAAAAATATTGCTTATGAAGAATTTCTAAGCAGAGTGATATGCTTTATGGCAGGATGGTCCTGCCTGCCTGAATTAGAACTCTGATTGCTATCATTAATAAAATAATAAGAGGAATACTCTCTTATCCATGGGGATATTTGCCATTTACAAATCACTTTCATACTTATCTGGTCATTGATTCTCAAGGCAACTTCTTAGGTGGAATACGTGTTGTTTTTAATCGTATTTTGTGCTTCTATGATTGAGGGTGCACTAATGAGACGTTTATAGGTAGATCCTTCTTGTAATGATTCATAAATTTACATACAAAAAATTGTAAGGGTCTTTTGATATTATTGCATTAAGCTCTGAATTACAATGTTGTTTCTCATTAATTCCCTTGTAACTGATGGTTAAAATCATGTTAGTAATTTGAAGGTTCCAAAATAATATCGCCATATTTTAACTTGGTGGCACCAGTAGAGTCTGGAACTAAAGCAGAAAAATAATCACTAGGGTTAACATTTATTTATTATTTTGTTTTTAGAAGAAACTACACTCTTTCTGGCAAAAAGCTAGTGAGTTCCTAGAAAAATCATGATGCTTGCTGTCGATAGTCAGAAGGCCAATTTCATACTCAGAAAAACCAATATAAAAAACCCAAAATGTCATTGAGATCATGGATGATAAAAATTTACTAAGTAGCTATTTACTGAGAATCAGCAGGTATTGAAAGCTGATTTTATAGTGTCAAAAGATCTTAATGCTACTCCATTTTTAGAGGAAAAAAACGTTGATTAGCCTTTTGGTTTCTGTGAGCCTTTATTTTTCTGATTGTAATACACAGTCAGTCTACCTCATAGAGCTTTTTTCTCCCCAGTTTAAATAACAGGATGCATGTGTGTGAAAGTGCTTTTCAACCTGTAAAGCACATGCTAGCTAGATCACATTTGTATAGAAAGGGAGCACATCTACAACTGAAAATATTTTGATATCTTTGGATCCCAGCTGATGCTCACATCCACACACAAACTGTGGAGAAAAACAACCCTAAGGAAGGTCATCATCTAAGTCATATTTTCTAACCTGATTTAAAACTCGCATCTGCTATTTAAGGGCTTCCCTTCTCCTCCTCACGTTGCATTAAGTTAAGGTTGCTCTGTGCTATATTCTGGTTTCTTTCCTGCTCTCTCTCTGCTGTCTCCCAGGCAATCTCATCCACGCCATGGCTTCAATTTCCATTGATACAATGATGCCTCCCAGATCCATATTTTCAGCCAAGATCTTCTCCTATCCTTTAGGCTGGCATGGCCAACTGCCTCTGGATGTCTCCATCTGTGTGCCCGTACATACCTCAAACACAGCTGATCGAATTGTCGTCCTCTGCTTCACATTTGCTCCTTTTTCTGTGTTCCCCATCTCTGCGAATGGTCCCATCATCTACCTTCTTCCTTGGGTCAGAACTTTAATCACATCTACAAAATGCTTTCACAGCAGCACACAGATTAATGTTTGAATGAATAACTGGATTAATGTAGGCTAGCCAAGTTGACAAATAAAACTGTCCATCACACCCAGTACCTAACACAAGGTAGGCACTTAATAAATATTTTAAATTAATGGATGCATGAACTATTTTGTTCAGTAAGGGCACCACAGGATACATCTGAAGTATTCCACTTTATACTACAAAATTTATCACTATCATATTATTTATGTTTCTTTCTAATCAAAGTTTGTATATTTTACTTTTTGGTAATTTGAAAAGAAAAAAATTGCATGCTTTGTGCTATTTATAAGCCCTCAAATTTCTTCAGAGAAAATCAACTCTCATCACTCAGTGTAACAGACTTAGAGCTTCTTGAGGTCAGGACCGTGTGTTGTTGTCTGTGGGCTCTTTCAGCCCTGCACAGTGTGTGTGCAGTAACTGTTACTGAGTAATCTGTCTGAGACAGATGTGCTCAAAAGAACTAAAACTACTAGGATTTTTTTTGAAGATAGACCTATAGCATTTTGCATCACATTTATAAATACTTTTCATTGATCTTGGACTTAAAGTTAATGCCTTAAAAGAAGTGAAAATATACATTTGGGAGTAAATGATTTTCTTCAGCATCCATGAAATACAAGATTCTATGGTAAAATTAATAAATGGGAAATAATGCTTAACGTAGTCATTTTCTCTCTTATGAGCTAATGTAACAAACTAGTCCAAGTTTTCAATAACCCACCTTATTTTTATTTGTGTGTGTCTCTGTGTGTGTATATATAAATAATACATATATATTACAATACTGTAAATACAATGTTATGGTCAATCAGCTAGAATAAAAATGCTGTTAACATTACACATTCTTTGAATATAGTCAGAAGAAGAGGGAAGGAAAGTTAGTGTTTTTCATCAATTCTAAGATGCCATCAACTGTAAGAAACACCATTATTTTATTTATCATTAAGAAACAAAAAATCTCTGCCAATTAACCATGACTTCCTATCAACTACAAGTTGCATCTTAATTTCAGATATGTTAAAATGTTTAAAAAAAAAAGCCCAAAAGCCCACAAAAGCAAATTGAGGTATCATCATATTATGTTCATCATGTGGCCATTTTTTTTTCTATTTCAGTGGTAGAGAAGGGCCCCTATTTAATTAATTTCCAAAGGATCTATCATTCTATCTTTGAGGTAAGGTTGTTGCTATGGATGCCATAAACTTACCTATAACACTGAAGGTGCATTTTGTTTCAGAGCAATTAACATGTGTTTTTCTTTCCTAGGAGGAATAAAGAGTAGTGGTCTAGAGGATAAGCACTATAGCCAGACCAGCAAAACTTGGTTCTTCCCTTTATGGCTACAAATTAACTAATCTTTCTTTGCCTTGGTTTCTTTGGAAAATGGGGATGACAATAACACTGTAATGTATAACTCATGTTATTGATGATTCAATGAGTTTGCATAGGTAATAGGCTTAGGAAGTGTCTGATACATAGCATGTACCAATAAATGCCAGCTTTTATTTATTGTTACTGTTGATTCTCAGAGAGGATGAAGAACTTTAAATTTTTTTTTCTTTTTCTTATGCTGCTACTGTAACCTCCAAACATACAGAATTAGTGAAGAAAAACTGGCTTTCTCAAATCTGACCACATAGAACAATTCCTGTCGACACTAGCTGCTATCGTGCTATGTCCTGATAGGAACTGAAAGGACGAATTCATTTGACCATGCCATTACTATGATAATAACAGATTATTATTATTATTATTATTATTATTATTATTATTATTATTATTATTATTACTGCTTCCCCCTTAGCTTCTTAAATCTCAGTATTTTTATAGCATTTCTCCAGTGTTGGCCAAGAAGCACTCATTAGAAGAAATGTTATGTGAACTATCTACAGCATTATTTTTTTCTGTTTATTCCCTGAGAGTGAAACTTGGTACACAGAGATGGGTCATTGGACTAATGGCATGCAGTGTGATTCAAGGGAAAGGGCGTGATCTTTGTAATCAGACCACTGGGAGTTGGAATCCTGATTCCATTCATGTGTTAGCTTTGTGACCTTGGGTAAGTTATTTAACTTCTCTGAATCCTGATTTGGGGGTAATGTTTTTATTTGGTATAATTTCAAACTTACAGAAAAGTTGCAAGAAGCATGCAAAGAAATTTCATGTACGCTTTATCTCAATTCACTGATTAACACTTTCACATTTGCTTTATGATTCTCTGTGTGGGTATGTGTGTGTATATATTTATAGATATTTTTTCTGAATCATTTGAGAGTAGATAAGAATATTCTCTTACATAACCAAAGTACATGTATCAAATTTAGGAAATTTAGCATTGATGTAACTCAATTACCTAATTAAAAGGCCATATTCAGGGCCGGCCCGGTGGCGCACTAGAGAGTGCTCTCCTGCCGAGGGTTCAGATCCCATGTGGAGACCGGTTCCCGCTCACTGGTTGAGCGCGGTGCGGGCGCAACCCCAAGGGTTGCAATCCCATTACCGGTCAGTAAAAAAGATAAAAAGGAAAAAAAAAAAAGGCCATATTCAAAATTCACCAATTGTCCCAATAATGTCCTTTATAGCTCTTTTTCCCAGTCCTGAATCCATTTTGTTGGATTCATTTTGTTTAGTTGTCATATCTCTTTCATCTTCTTTTTTTTTTAAAAGATGACCGGTAAGGGGATCTTAACCCTTGTCTTGGTGTTGTCAGCACCACGCTCAGCCAGTGAGCGAACCGGCCATCCCTATATGGGATCCGAACCCGGGGCCTTGGCATTATCAGCACCACACTCTCCCGAGTGAGCCACGGGCCGGCCCCCCTCTTTCATCTTCTTGAATCAGATTTTCCTTAACTTTTTTGATCTTGACATTTTTGAAGAAAACAGGCTAGTAATTTTGTAAAATGTCCCTCAGTTTGGATTTATCTGAGGTTTCCTTATAATTTGGTTCAGGTTAGGCAGCATGGGCATGAATAGTACCTAGGGATATGTGCTTGTGACATCACATCGGGGGTGTGAGAAGTCCATTTCTTTCAGCACCAGCAATGTTAACTTTGATCATTGGTTAAGGTTTTTACACTGCACAGTTACTATTCCCCCCTTTGTAATTAATAAGTAATATATGGCAATATACTATCCAGAGATATGTGGACAATTGCTATTTTTCATCAGATATTCATCAACTAGGTTTAGAGTCTATTGATGATTCTTGCTGGATCAACTATGGTAGGAACAAAATAGTGACTTTTTAAAAATGATAATTTTTAAAATTCCATCATTACATCTACATTTATGCATTGGACTGTATTATAAGGAAAAACTTTCTCCTCTCCCATTTACGTATTTATTTATTTAATATCAGTATGGGTTTAGTATTCTTTTACTGAATGGGTTGTAACCCATTATTATCATTATTTACTTTGATATCTTTTAACCTAGAACTAATTTTGAAGGCCATAATTTTCAAAGGAAATTTGAAACTAGCTAACCCAATGTCAAAACAGAAAAACCCTCATCCCAGTGCAGCACATCACAAACAGGGCTGATCCTAGAGAGAGTGCCATATCTATACTAAGTGGTTACTGAATGCCCAATGAAAGGAACGGTGTTTTTAAAGCTATTCTGGATGTTGTAAGTCCTGTATTTTTAAAGAATTAAGGCATAATTTAGATACAGTAAAATTCACCCTTGTTAATGTGCACTTCTGAGAGTTCTTACATACAGTGGTTCATTACCCCCCAAATTCCACTATACACCTTTATAGTCCTCCCCACCTCCCCCACCTCAAACCCTGGCAACCAGTGTTTTCCATCCCTCAAGTTTTGCTTTTTCTATAATGTCACATAAATTGAATCGTATAGAATTAGCATTTTGTGTCTGGCTTCTATCACTTTGCATAATAATGCACTTGAGGTTTCATCCATGTTGCTATGTCAGTGTAATTCGTCCTTTTCCTTGCTGGGTAGTATTCCATCGTATGGGTGTATCACAGTTTGTTTCTCCACTGTGGGCCCTGCTTTTAAATGTTCAGTCCACTCTTCATTCTTTCACAATCCTTTATTATTTTCCCCTCCTACTCATCTCCATTGCCACCCTCAACGAGGTGCAGTACTGTTCTATTTGGTCTGGTTTGAGGACACTTATTTGATCCCATTTTGTGCTTAGAGCATTGTTAATAGCAATAAGCTCGTACTACGGCAATTTTTTTCTCTCATAACACAGGGTGGTGATTAAAAGAGAAGGTTCTGTCTGTTAGTATCCCAGCTCTGCTGCTTCCTAGCTATGTGATCTTGATCAAATTACCTAATGTTTCTGTGCCTGTGTTTCCTCATATGTGGGATGGAGGTGATAATAGTATCTACCGCCTTGGATTACGAGCACTGTCAGTTCCTAATTATAAATGGTTTAGAACAGCGCCTGGCATATTGGAAACTCTTAATAAGTATTGACGGTTATTATTTGGAGCTGTTTTGATACATGGGAGGGCCTTTATTTTGAAGAAAGATGTAGCATACACAAAACAACTACAAGTTTGGTCTTGCTCTAGGAGGAAAGTGGTCCCATAGTCTTGGGAAGGTGGGTTTGGGCTGAGGACAGGAGCTAGAAGCTCTGTTTGGCTATAACCTATGTGGTCAACCTATAGGTGGCAGTGGGGAGTTTCTGTATTTCTTTTTGCTGGTGGAAAGCTACCTAATACATCCTCATGCATTTCTCCCACTGTCTCTGCTCTGAGATAATTCAATTGACCTAGCTGGTATAAAAGCTGTGTCTGGGTGAATTACTAGTTTTGCATTTATCTGACTTACACAGTCAGCCCCTTAGCAATAGAAGCACAAGCTTGCTGAGAAGTATTGCTGCCTTAATACTTGTGTGGGCTCTCAGGTCATATCACTACTATTATGGACACCTTGCCACCACCTTCAACATTATTCTGCACATGTTTTCAATCTTTGCTGGGTGGATCCTGGAAAAGGACAGAAAGAATTACAGGGAAAAATAAACTTGTGTGGGCTCTCAGGTCATATCACTACTATTATGGACACCTTGCCACCACCTTCAACATTATTCTGCACCTGTTTTCAATCTTTGCTGGGTGGATCCTGGAAAAGGACAGAAAGAATTACAGGGAAAAATAATTTTATTTTCCCTTTATTCTGACCTCCTTGAGCCTGAAATATTGATAAAATAAGTTCTTTCAACCTAGCTTGTAGTTCCTATGCCTCAACAAAAGTGTTGTAACTTTCACCTATTATGTTCAATCTACTGGCAGATAATAACTTAGTTCATATTATTCTATAAACCTAGTATTTATTTCATTTATTGAAACTTCCTCTCAGATTTTAGGGATCCGTGTTTGTTTGTTTGTTTTTTTTCCAGATGTGGATCTATATATTTTGGGCTTCTATTTTTATAAGCAGTCTAAGCTCCTGCAAACCCTGCAGTAATTATAAAATAGTATCAGAATAAATTATCACTGAATTATAAGCTTTTGATATAAAAAGAAAGCCTTTTCAGTTTTAGCTTTTTTAAGTGATAAAGTATTTTTATATAAGTTACATAAATATAACTTAGATTTTTGAAATTCAGATAAACAAAAGGAGACAATAAAAATTACCTAAAGTATTGCTACCTGAAGATAATTCCTTTTTTCGTTGGGATTTTTTCCATAATTATCTATATGTCTACCTACATGTAAAACAAGAAGAGCCTTATACTTTAAACTTTTGTGCCAATAAATACATTTCTACATTATTTTTAAAGCTGTCATAACTTTATGTCATCTTTATCATTTAATAAATTATATATATATATATATACACACACACATATATATATACATATATATATATACTTGAATCTCTTCATTGAGTTTTTTCTATTCCTGTATTTCTCTGCAATTCCAATGCTACTCCATGGCAGTTTAATTTTTATAACTTTGTAGTATTTTTAAATATTTGATTGAGCAAGTTCTAATTGCTCAATTTAAATTTTTTGAACTAAATAATTGCCATTTAAATGACAACTGTCTAATCTTAGAATATAGCTGTAATTTTAAAAGCTATTTTGCCCACTGTATTATGTGTATTTCACAAGTGCATGCACACACACACACATATGCACATCTTAAAGCAGAGTTATTATAGGAAAATGATGAAGTAAAGAGAGTCCGTTTTCAGCATTTGCACTCCTTCCCTTCCATGAGCTTCTTTTCATCCTGGGAGTTCCTGGGGATGCCCAATGGTCCTGGGTCTCCCTACCAATTTCCCACCAAATCTTCCTTTCAGTTAGTGGTCCAACTAGAATGGAAGGACATTTGCATTTTAATTTGATCCACTTCTTTAATCCAAAGAAATGAAGTCTTGATACTGTGATTTCAGTTTTCTGGACATGGACTGCTAAGAGAGAAATTTTTCATCCCACATGGGTGACCACATATTTTAAAAACCATGGATCTGGCTCTGACCTGGTAATCTATACTCATACCTCATGCTGTGTGTCAGTTTTTATAATTTTAAATATTTCACCTGAACTAAAATTAATACTAAGTGCTGACTATTATGCACAATAGAGCCTTCCCCATTTATAGAAATTACAGTTTTAACTGTTAATAATTGTATTAGTTCATTTCTGTTACTTATAGCAGAATACTTGGCACTGTGTGATTTGTAAGAAAATAAATTTTATTGCGTACAGTTTCAGAGTCTGGGAAGTACAAAGTCCAGGGAACACATCTCGTGGTAGTGACAGTGACCTAGGGGTCTCACATGGCAGAAATGGTGGAAGAGAGAGAGAGACACACAGAGAGAGAGAGACAGAGAGAGAGAGAGAGAGAGAAGAGACAGAGAGACAGAGAGAGAGAGACAGAGAGAGCGAGATTGAGAGAGACTCTCATGTGCTCTCCTTTTAAAGACTCCAGAACCATGCCCCTGTTCCGTGATCACCATTATTAATCCATTAATAATGGCATGGTCCTACAGTCTAATCCCCTCTTCAAGGCTCCACCTTTCAATTATCACAGTAGGATTTCCCACTCTCTCAACCTTGTCACAATGGGGACTAAGTTTTGGGGGTACAGCAATCCACAGCAATAATGGTCCAGTAACAGGAAGCAAGTGAAGGAATTAGAACAGGGGAGTGATGTGATGAAACAGTGTTCAGGACATTAATATGACATCGGTGTTCAGAATAACTTGCAAGGGAAAAGGGCTGGCAAAAGAAGGAATCATCTGGAGTCAAATCAGGATCATCCGTATAACCATTTAATAAATAGCTATGTTTTGCATGCAGGAGCAACTAAATCACAACATCTGAGGGTGGGGTGAGGTGTTTATGTTTTACTTACTTGTTTTAATGCTCTCCAGATTTTAAAAATTATTTATTTATTATTGTGGTAAAATATATAAAACTTAAAATTTATCATTTTAACCACTTTCATTTTTAAGTGTACATTTTCCAGATGATTTTAATCTAGGGTCTAAGTGAGTTCTAGTTAAGGAGATGAGAAAATATATATGTATTAGGGAAGTAGAAAGATTTTGAAACAATGCAGTTTATCATTTTAAAAAATATTTTTATTGAAGCATAATTAATTATACATATTTTGGTGGTACAGTGTTGACTACCACTATTTGTACAATATGTGATGATCAAATCTATTATTAGCATGTTCATTATTACAAATTATAATTATTCTTTGTGTACTTTACCCTGATCCTCTCCTCCCTCCCTCTTTCTCACCTTTAATAACCATTGATTTGTTCCCTTCTTCCAAAAGCTCAACATATAATTGTGGCCTGCCTTTCTTTCTTCCTTCTTAGCATCCACTTATGAGTGAGGACACATGGTATTTCTCTTTCTGTGCCTGGCTTGTTTCACTTAACATAATTTTCTCCAAGCTCATCCATGTTGCTGCAAATGGCAGAATTTCATTCTTTTTTATGGCTGATTAGTATTCCATTGGGTATATATACCACATTTTCCTTCTTTAGTCATCCATCGATGGACATTTAGGTTGGTTCCATATCTTGGCTATTGTAAATAGAGGTGTGATGAACATGGGAGTGTAGGTACCCCTTCAAAATGATGATTTCCATTCCTTTGAGCATATATCCAGAAGTGGGATTGCTGGATCATATGGGAGTTCTGTCTGTAGTTGTTTGAGAAACCTCCATATTGTTTTCCATAATGGCTGCCCCAATCTACAATTCCACCGACAGAGTATGAGGGCTCCCCTTTCTCCACATCCTCACCAGCTTTTGTTATTCTCAGTCTTTTTATTAATGGTCATTCTAATTGGGGTGAGATAATATCTCAATGGGGTTTTGATTTGCATTTCCCTTATGATTGGTGATGTTGAGCGTTTTTCATGTACCTGTTAGCCATTTGTATGTCTTCCTTTGAAAAATGCCATTTAGCTTCTTTGCCCACTTTTTAATTAGATTATTTGTTTTTTTACTGTGAAGTTGTTTGAGTTCCTTGTATATTCTGGATATTAATCCCTTCTTGCATGCATAGTTTGCAAATAACTTCTCCTATTCTGTAGGTTGTTTTTCTGCTTTTTTGATTGTTTCCTTTCTGTGAAGAAGCTTTTTAGTTTGATATAATCCCATTTGTTTATTTTTTATTTTGTTGCTTGTGCTTTTGGGGTCTTATTTGTGAAGTCTTTGCCCAGTCCTACTTCCTAAAGTGTTTCCCCTATGTTTTCTTTCAGTAGTTTTATGGTTTCAGATCTTACACTTAAGTCTTTAATCCATATTGAGTTGATTTTGGTACACGATGAGAGGTATGGGTCTAGTTTAATTCTTCTACATATGGATGTCATTTTCCCAGCACCATTTATTGAAGAGGCAGTCTTTTCCCCAATGTATATTCTTGTTGCCTTTGTCAAAAATCAAGTACCTTGATTGATTTCTGGTTTCTCTATTGTGTTCCATTCATTCAAGTGCTTGGTTTTTTACGCCCATACCAGAGCTTAAGCAGCAGGTTAGACCAAGCAGAAGAAAGAATTTCAGATCTCAAAGATGGTCTTTTCAAAATAATGCAGGCAGACAAAAAAATGGAAAAACGACTTTACAGGAAAAGAAGAAAATCTAAGGGAGCTAGCAGACAACTTTAAGCATACAAACATCTGAATCATGGGTGTTCCAGAAGGGGAGGAGAAAAGAAAAGGCATTGAAAACAATGAAATAATAACAGGAAACTTCACAAGTATAGGGAGAGACACAGAACATCAGATCCAGGAAGTCCAAAGATCCCCAAACAGATTCATTCCATAAAGATACCATCCAAGACACATTATAGTCAAACTGGCAAAGCTCAAAGACAAAGAGATAATTCTAAAAGCAGCAAGAGAAAAGCATCAAGTCACCTACAAGGAGCCTCCATCAGACTAACAGCAAACATCTCAACTGAAACTCTACAGACGAGAAGAAAATTGGATGATATATTCAAAATACTAAAAGTTTATTCTTAAATGTAAGTTAATTTGTTACATCTATCATTTTTAGCTAGCCACTTACAAAATTCATGGTGACTCTCACTAAATAATAAAAAAACTTGAGCTATCAGGCCTAAAGAAGTAGTGAATTAGAGCGATCACTTGCACAGTCAAAAGCAAAAATTTTAAATAATTTGTCCACCTCACGGCTTCCTTTGATTCATAAGTGCACCCTAGCTTTAGTAACAAGGTCTTTTCATGTTGCATAGCCAATGTGTGAAGTTCACATCATTTTACTGAGTTATATCCCTACTTACTGGCAAATGTTCCATGTTTTCAATATCACACTGTTTGTATGGTGTGTGTGTGTGTGTGTGTGTGCGCGCGTGTGCGTGTGTGTGTGTGCGTAATTCTGTAAATAACTCCTCAGATTACCAGCTCCACATATATCCTCACCTAAAATATCACTAAATGTTGCTACTATTATTAAAAGTTAGTAAGCAGATGCCTTGTCTCACAATAAACTAAATTAAATTAAGCTAAACAGACTCCAGCTCTTGAAATAAGTCTTCTCTCTACATATGCTAAATCTGAAAATGTAAAAGCTTTACTTTTCTCGCATCCCCTTTCACTTAGTTTCCCAGCAACAGCATCTGCCACTTCACAAAAATGGCAGGCAGTATTATTATAAATTTTGTTCTCCATTTCTTTTCAGTGGTCATTAAATGTGCAGCATCAGAGGTTATACAACAGAAGCAAACTACAATTCTCTGTTAAAATCCCCATGTCAGAATGTAGTAGGGAATAGCTCATTTTGATCCTTAATTTCTAGAATAAAAATAAAGTGTTCTTATAAAACAAATAGTCAATGGCCCTCTGAATCAAAATACAAAGAATCAGTTACAGAGAGAAGTTCATCAAAGTTAACATGCAAAATATTTTTTTAAGATTTGGTAAGCCATAATGACAGGGTCAATTCTATTCAAATCAAGGTCAAATTCCTGAGAACACTTGCTTTTCTTTGGACTTACATAGCACCATACTAAGTTTAAGAAAAGCTCAACTAGATACTCCCAAATTCTCTTCCTGTGTTAAAGTGAAAAGGTCATTTGATAAAGGTCAAAATCTTTATATTTTGATATTTTGTTATAAACAAGGCTAAAATGATTAAAAAGTCCAAAAACTCTCTTCTCTTAAAAAGCTCTGACCATATTATTCTCTCAAATAACAGACAGCTGGGCAAATTCAAAACACAACATAAAGAGTGTGTTCAATATATTTCTAGTTAATGGCAAAGAAACAGATATCTACCAGTGCTCTCCTTTCTTAAGATAATTACAGTTGTATGCCCTTTTAGGGAAGTTAAGCCAAATTGATATTAATAGAATTTTTCAACATTGAGATTTACATACCATACTCCTTATTTTCAGTGTCATAAGACAAGGTGAAATGTCTCAGTGCTCATCAAAAGTCTAGGGTTTTTTGAGAAATCTCCATAGTGTTTTCAAAAATGGCTGTACTGATCTATGATACCACCAGCAGCGTGTAAGGGTGTTTCCCTTCTCTCCAAATTGCTGTCTTTCATCTTTTTGATAACAGGCAATCTAACAGGTATGAGATGATATCTCATTGTGGTTTTATTTGCATTCTCTCATGATTAGAAATGTTGAGCATTTTTTTTATATATATCCGTTGACCATTTGTATGTCTTGTCTTGAGAAAAGTCTAGTCAAGTCTTTTGCTCATTTTTAATAGGGTTGCTAGTTTTCTTCTTATGGAGTAGTTTGAGCTCCTTATATATTTTGGACATTAGACCCATATCTGATGCATGATTTGCAAATATTTTCTCTCAATCTTGGAGTCGTCTCTTCAATCCATTAATTGTATCCTTTGCTATGCAGAAGATTTTTAGTTGGATGCAATTCCATTTATCTATTTTTGCTTTTGTTTCCTGTGTTTTTGAGTCACTTCAAAGAAATCAGTGCTCAACCAATGTCAGAGAGCTTTTGCCCCGAGTTTTCTTTCAGTAATTTTATAGTTCCAGGTCTCATGTTTAAGTCTTTAATCTACTTAGAGTTGATTCTTCCATAAGGGGTGAGATACAGGTTGATTTTCATTCTTCTGTATGTGCATATCCAGTTTTCCCAATGCGGTTATAGAGAGACTGTCCTTTCCCCATTGTGTGGTCTTGACACCTTTGTTGAAAACCTATTGACCATACATTGTGGGTTCATTTCTGGGGTCTCTGTCCTAGTTCATTGATCAATATGTCTATTTTTAATGCTAGTACCATGCTGTTTTGATTAATACAGCTTCGTAATAAATTTTGAAATTCAGTAGTGTGATGGAACAAGCTTTGTTCTTTTTGGTCAAGATTGCTTTGGCTATTTGGGGTCTTTTAGCCCCATACAAATTTTAGGATTTTTCTATTTCTGTGAAGAATGACATTGGGGTTTTGACAGAGATTGCATTGAATCTGTGGATTGTTTGGGTAGTATGGATATTTTAGCAGTATTAATTATTCTAATCAATAAATACAAGGTATCTTTCTATTTATTTGTGTCAACTTCAATTTCTTCCATCAATGTTTTATACTTTTCAGCATACGGATTTTTCATTTCCTCAGTTAAATTTACTCTTAAGTATTTTTATGCTATTGTAATGGGATTGTTTTCTTGATTTCTTTTTCAGAGAGTTTGTTATTAGTGTATAGAAATGCTACTGATTTTTGTAAGTTGATTTTGTATCCTGAAACTTTACTGAATTCATTTTTTAGTTCTAACTGTTTTTTTGGTGGAGCCCTTAGGATTTTCTATATGTATAAGATTATGTCATCAGCAAACAGAGACAATTTTATTCCATCTCTTCCTATTTAGATGCCTTCTATTTCTTTCTCTTGCCTAATTGTTCTGGCTAGAACTTCTAGTACTATGTTGATCAAAAGTGGTGAGATTGGGCATCCTTGTCTTATTTCTGATTTTAAAGGAAAAGACAGCAACTTTTCACCATTGAGCATGATGTTAGCTGTGGGCTTGTCATATATGGCCTTTATGGTGCTGAGGAGTATTCCTTCTACATCTAATTTGTTGAGAAATTTTACCAACAGATAAAATTCAAAGATATTGAATTTTGTCAAATGCTATTTTCTGCATCTATTGAAGTTATCATGTTTTTTCCCCATTCTTTTAATACAGTGAATCACACGTATTAATTTATGTATGTTGAACCAACCTTGTATCCCTGAGATAAATCTCACTTAATTGTGAGAATTAATGTACTGTTGAATTCAGTTTGCTAGTATTTTGTTAAGGATTTTTGCATCTATCTTCATCAGTGATATTGGCCTGTAGTTTTCTTTTTTCATAGTGTCTTTGTCTGATTTTGGTATGAGGGTAATGCAGGTCTCGTAAAATGAGTTTGTGAGTATTTTTGCCTCTTCTGTTACCGTATGATCCAGCAATCCCACTACTGGGCATATACACAAAAGAATTGAAATGAGTGTGTTGAAGAGAAGTTTGCGCTCCGATGTTCATTGAGGCATTATTTACAACAGCTAAGATATGAAAACAACCTAAGCATCCATCAATGGATAAATACATTTTAAAAATGTGTATATGTACACAACGGAAGACTATTCAGCCTTAAAAATAAACAGGGAATTCTGTCATTTGAGACAACATGGATGAATGTAGAGGACCTTATGTCAAGTGAAATAAGCCAGATACAAAGAGACAAATATCATATGATTTCACTTACATGAGAAATCTAAAAAAGTCAACTAATAGAAGTCGAGAGTAGAATGGTGGTCACCAGAGGTGGGGGGTTGGGGGACGGAAGAGGGGGCGTTGGGAAAGGGCAGATGTTGGTGGACAGGTACAAAGTTTCAGTTAGACAGAAGAATTAGTACTGGTGTTCTATTGCATAGCATGGTGTAACGTTTCAAAATAACTAAAAGAGAGGATTTAAATGTTCTTACGACAGAAGAATTAGTACTGGTGTTCTATTGCATAGCATGGTGTAACGTTAAAAAAAACAGAAAAAAAAATAAATAAATGTTCTTACCACAAAGAAATAAGAAACATTTGAGGTGACAGATATACTAATTAGCCTGATTTGATCATTTTACAATGTACCATGTATTGAAACATCACATTGTATTTTAAAAATATAAACAATTATTATTTGTCAACTAGACAAATAGTAATTAAAATAAAACAAGACTTTAAAAAATGTAAAATCTAAACAAAGATTTAAAAAGGAAACTCTAGGGTATCTTGCAAAAGACAAATAACCTTAACTAAATGTGGCAGCCCAAGTCCCAATTATTATTTGTCAACTAGACAAATAGTAATTAAAATAAAACAAGACTTTAAAAAATGTAAAATCTAAACAAAGATTAAAAAAAGAAACTCTAGGGTATCTTGCAAAAGACAAATAACCTTAACTAAATGTGGCAGCCCAAGTCCCTAGAAGGCACGTATATATGCCATGTCCTGGGGCTCTTAGAGCCTCTCTAGGGAAGGAGATTAAGAATGGAATCACTCTCAAAGACCAGAAATGTCTTTTTTGGGCTTAGGTTTACTCCCACTCCAAGAGAGACTCATAGAACTTGGTTAACACTGAACTTCCTCTAATTCACTACAACAACTTGTTGCAGAAACCTGTTAGAGAATTTCAAGTAGGTGAATCATATCAGCAAAGATGTGCTTTGGCTAGAAAGCTAATGAAAAGAAGAAAAGGGGAAAATATATTAGAAAACTTTTGATTGGAGAGAAAACAATAGGGAACCTTGAATAAGATGATAAAGAACACTGTACTTACCCAAATGGTAATAGAGAGTCATCAAAGTACTTGGGGCAGAGGAGTGATGTGGTAAGTATTATTTAAGGAGGATAATATGGGGCCTTAAAAAGACAGGTTGAAAGGCAAGTTGACTCTCAGCTGAGAGATCTCTGCTCTGAGCCATTCTGGAAATAAGATGAATTTTAGTGAGGAGTGAATTGTCATTGCAAATACTCACTGTTGAGGTGGTGGGTGGTAGGCAGGTCTTTAGCCCTTCTTATTCCTGGCCTTAGATTGAAGATGTCCCTGTGGTCCACAGTAATGCCACATTGGCATATTCAAGCAGGTTGTTTGGCTTCCAACCTTGGAAGGATCAAGCCTATACAAAATGGTCTCCTTCAGCTATTGGAGCCTGTATGGAGAACAAGACAGACCATCAAGTTCTGATCTGGACTATCTCATAACTCGACCTCTGAGTACCCAGATATTGGCAAGATAGATTGTGAAGGTGTGACCCAGGGCTGTCACCCTCAACCACCGTCCTGACTCAGGGGATCAGGGCTTGGCATTTGTATTCATGGAATAGAGCAAACGCTCTTCTGCCAATCCTTTGCTGAATAACAATGTGTATTATCAGCACTGGGAAAGCAGAGTCATTTTTGTCAGTGTGTGACCTCCCTCACAAGAGACAGTGAACATTGAATTTGTTTTGAAGCAAAAGAATGTTAAGAAAAAAAATTCAGGGAAGGGATAAAAAGTGAAAAGATGAACCCAGAAATGATTGTTGGCTTTAAACAGTACTCTGCAGAAAAGAAGCCTTTATAGACTATGTAACAGACCACAGGTTTTTAATATGCCAGTCGTGGAAATGACTGGTAAATATGTGCTTTCAGAATGATGAATCGCCCCCACGTTTATCTCTGGACTGACTGTGCTGCTGAGAGCTGCTTAGCATTTCAATTCCACTGTTGAGTTCTGGACTTGGAGGGCCTCTAGTGGTGTCAGCCACATTAGGAAAAAAAGAACAACTGCTATGTCATTTGAGAGTTTTATGCCTGGAATTTAAAATGTGACAGTTCAAAGGCTGCCCTCTTCTGTGACAGCCAGAAAGTTTAGAAGTAAGTAACATATGAGTAGAGTTTATAATAGAGAAACGGCAACGTTGGTACTTCTTGACTTTATTTGTATGTGTTACTTAGTAGCACAAGAGGTTCCCTGGTGAAAATGAGAGATATCGTCAATGTACATTGTTCCAGAAGGTGTAATTCTGTCCTCCTCACATGCCCAACTTAAAATGCTGAGTTAGTGTTAGAAAAGCTTCCAAATACCTTTAGTGTTGTTGGTTACACCCTCTGCTTACCTTTCATCAGCCACTCACTCCGAGAGCCCCTAAGAATGTAGAGACGAGTGAAGACCAAAGCCTTTGGCAGAAGCAGCAAAATGCACCGAATCTTTCTCCTCTTTCACTCTTACTGGCTCCTATTTCTCTTCAAAATAAAAGGTGGGACTGGAAGTGCATTCTGCTGAGAGGTGCTCAAGTCAGAAAAGCTGGTAAGAGTTAGGAGGGCCTGGACTAATAAGAATCCTATGGAACAAAGCCATACAGTGAGAGAGACCATGTTGATCCTGTTTTCCACTGTATATCCCATGCCTCATGCAGAGAAAATATCCAAAACATTTTTTTACTCCAATAAGAGAACAAAAAATATCAAGTGAGCTTCTTAGGGCTAGCTCAGTTCCAGGCTGTACAGAATGGTGCTTCTAGAAAATTTGTTTTTATCTAGCACATATCACCAAGGCAAGAGACTAGAAAAGTCTTTGGGGAAGAAAGAGGAGAAATGTCAGTTAGCAATAGAAAAGTGAATATTACCAATATCCCCCAAATTATATCTTCTTGGGGATACTACTATAATCAAAAGGAAACTGAATGAGCTGTGAAGCCAACAAGGGAGTGCTTCTTGACATCCAGAAGACATGAACTACAAGCTATCAAGTGACAGAGAGGGGCCACTGCACTCCTTAGTATTTAGAAACTCAGGAAAAATGCCTTTACAGTTGAGTATTCCTTTTTACATACCATACTTTATTCCTGGAAATGTTGTAGGACTAACTGATTAAAAGCAAAGTGTGTCAAAATGAGGCTGAGGTAAACCAAGGGACATTTGCAAACTACAAGTCCAGCAGTGCCCATTAAACATAGCAGACTGGACACCTGCACTTCTTTCCCTCTCAGGTCCCCATTAAATCAGTAGGAAAGAAATTTAAAAAATGTATTTGCCTGTAACAATGACAGAATGGCAGAGAGACTATCAATTGAAAGAGATTTTGCTAAGTTTCTGGAAGGTGGTAAGATAAAGATGATGTTGGCTGTGGAGGCTGAGTGGGAGGAAGCTACAGCCTAGAATCCAGGCTGTATGACAGTACGTGCTGCCACCACAGGTGCCGACAACCTGCCCAGTGGAGCACTGGGAGGGCTTCAGACTCCAGGCCGGGTGGAGGGAGTGAAGAATGGGTGACTCAGGAAAGGTCTGAATACAGAGTAGCAGACTTTCCCACCCCATCACTGTTGACAGCAAGAAGACAGGCATTTATCCCACAGTGGAGATATAAACAATCTTCCCTAAAGAAACTGAACAAAAACTGTCTGGGAGAACCAGAGCTGACAGTGTGAATGTTGTCATACCAAAGCAAAGTCCACTGCTTCCTGGAATTGGGGGCTACCCAACATAATGACCAGCTTCTTGCCCACTCCATCTGAAGCAATAGCAGCCATTAACATGCACAACTCTAGTTCACAGAACCCCAGGGTGGTCTTTATATGACCTTGTTCTGAAATACAAAATGACCCATCAAAGCTTACCAGGCCTTTTGGGAAAGACTTCTAAATGAAAGCAGGAGTAGGCTATACACAAAGTTTAAGTATCACTCAGAAAGAAATTAAGATTAGCCTGGGAGCAGAATTCAAATTAGTTTCTACAGGGAAATTTGAGACGATATTGTATCCACAAAGCATGAACAAGATGCTATGAAAAAGGAACTTAGAAATTAAAAATATTATTGAAAAAATATTAAAATCATTATTGGATTTTAAAGACAAAGTCAGAGAACTTTTTAAATCGCTTGCATTTTCCAAATAGTCAGGAACTGTTCTAAGCACTTTATCAACACAGGAAGCCTATTATTAAATAGTATGATGCTCTTCTTTACAGTTGAGGAATAGAGAGATTAAGCAGCTTGTCCCAGCTCACTTAGCTAAGGAGCCAAGATTAAAAACCAGTTAGTCTAGCTCTACAGTTCATGAACTTAACTGTTATGCTTTACTGTTTCTGGTAATAATGAGTAACATTTACTAAGTGCTTATTCTGTTATAGGCATTGCTATAAATGTGTTAACTTTTTTAGTCCTCAGAACAACACTACAAGTAGACATCACTATTTGTCCATTCTATTGATGAGGAAACATAAGCCAGAAAGGTTAAGAAACTGCTACGGGTCACACAGATACGTGGGAAGTGAGATTTGAATCCATGCAGTCTTGTTCCAGAACCAATTGTGCTATCTAAAACACAAGGGGGTAAAGATACAGTATCTGACTTAGAGTAGATTCAGAAAGAAAGAGCAGAGAAAACGAAGGTAAATAAATCATCAAATACATTTCAAAAGAGGAATTCCCACACTGAAGGAAGACGCGATATTTCATATTGAAAATACTTATTAGAATATCAAAGAAGCTGGTTATAAACGGAGCAACACCCAGACATGCCATTGTGAAATTTTAAAGCAATAAGGAGAAAGGGAACGTACTAAAATTTCCAGTGGTGACAGAGGTCTAATGGTGAAATAAGGCAGGAAAGAACAGATAGAATGAGATTTGACTGAGAATAGAAATCTCATTAACTATCTTGGATGCTAGAAAGTAGGGCCATAACTTAAAATTCTGAGAGGAATGGTCTTCTGTCTAGAATTCTGTTCTTAGTCAAATTTTCCATGAAATTCGAAGGCAAATAGGAGATTTAGATGTGTAAGAAATGAGAAACTTTATCTTCTATTGTAAGTAGTTTCTTGAGGTTCTGCTCCAACCTGGCAAAACCAGACAGTAATAAAAATAAAAACAAAAGCAAAACACATGAGATCTAGAAAATAACTTCAACCCAAGAAAACAGTTAGAAAAACCTCCACATGCAGCAGGTGTCAAGATCAATTAGTTCAGCTTGTCAAGGGCAGGAGGGCTCCAAATGAGAAGGAGAGAAGGACAGAGAGAAAGAGTGAGAGAATAAAAATGAAAAATGGCA
>NW_007726438.1:663059-666016 GCF_000696425.1 Galeopterus variegatus
ATCAGCCATACTCGCATGGGTTGAGTCCACCTGGAAGAGCATCTTTTCCTAATTGACACAAATATGCTACGTGTACTCATAGGTGGCCTTAGGTGAAAGTAATGATAGGAGCGCTTAACTTAAAAATGGTAAGAGATACTATTTATAGGTGTTAGAATAAAAGGTTAGAGAATTCTATTTAATGTTGCAACAACAATCGATAGAAAATGCATCTATATGTGGAAGGAGGTAAAAGTTGAGATCACTGGTGGTAGTCCAAGTGAGGTAACTCATTGATCATATAAAGAACCCACAAATTGTGGTATGAGCATATTAGTGAGAAATGTAATAGTGTCTATAAACAGATCTAAGAACTGTTTAAAGTGGTTGCAAGTAGGAAGGAGAAATAGGGCTGGTAACACGTGGGGCCATTTTCATAGGCACTTCTACACAATCTGATTTTTTTAAAACTTCTGTGCATGTATTATTTTGATAAAGCAGGTGTTTTAAAGCAAAACAAAAAAAAAAGTATTTTAACTCAGTCTGTTTCCTCTGCCTGATTCCCTCTCTCTCTGTTGCTATATTTTAAGCCTAAAAAATCTGGAGATTAGAGGATACAGAAATAGATGGAACAGGGCCACATACTAGTCAACAAAGATTATGTCAGAAAAAATATGCAAAAGCAAAGGACATTTGGTGGCAGAGAGATTTGTGTGGGAAAGAATACTAGTAAGAGAAAAACACAGCAAACAATATAGATTTAAAAAGGACTGGAAATTCAATTCGTTTTTGCCATGTGATTATTCATGCATCCAAAAAACATTTATTAAGTACTTACTCTGTGCCAGGCACTGTGATGATAAAAAATTAACTAAGGTATGATCCCAGCTCTTCAGGAACTTATATTTTTGTAGGACTGGTAAGAATAGACACCAGTATGCACAAGACAAGGAATGAAATAAATATCATGAGAAAGATAAAAACATAGTGCCAAGAGTTTAAAGGAAGGTAATAAGTAATATCTCTTAATATGACAAATTACCAGCATGGCTGAGGCTAAAAGTCAGTGAGACATCATAGGACAAGATAGCCATGTAATGGACAAACATTTCTGTGAAAAAATAGTGTATTCTTCTATCCTTAACCATGGCTGCAGAATATTTGAGGGCATCTTAAAGGCAAATATCAAAATAATCAATCACTTTGAAAATATATGCCAAAATAATGATAAATGGTAAAAGCTCCCATGCCAGGAATATCTATTGGAATTTTAAACACTGTACCACTAGCCTCAATCAATATAATAAAAACAATCTTCCTCTGAAGTATCAACTAAATCTGCCTAAACCAAAAATTAAATCCAGCTTCTAATCAGGCTCAAGAAAAATATACTTCTGGGGTACCTTCTCTTTTTAGGCCATCGAGCTTCCATGTGCTCCTGAGGAATAATCATGATGTTAAGCAAAACCTCAGGTCTCATGGTACCTTTAATTGGGTCAATAAATGAGCCTTCAAATATAGTTGTAATAAACACAGCATGTAATCTAATGACAAGGATGATGGCTAGAACTATAATATTGCCTTTCTATTTACTTTCCAAGTAAAAGCTTCCACCGGTCATTTAAGGGGGTTCTCTTACATCCCACTCATGTGCATGGACATCCCTTAGCTTTTCCCTTCCACCCTCTCACTCTTCCAAGGAGGCTGGTAAGCAGAGAAAGAGAAATTGGGCATGAATGTCTCAGGCCCTTTCTCTCACTTTCCTTTTTTAAAATCCAGTTGCTTATAGAGACCCATATGTTTTACTTGACTCCAAGCCCAATGTTTTATAGGGGCAAGTTCCCACAAGGAAAGTCAGTGGAGATCTAGTTGTGCTTGTGACTGGGTGTGTAAATCTTCTAATTTGTAGGCATATTAGCAAACCCACTTGCAGAATACAACAAAATCACTTCTCCAAACTGACCAATATCAGTAGTAAATGATGGACTTTGCTCTCCATCTTCCTTATTCTTCTGACTTTCTTAATCAATGCAGAACTTGGGCAGTGAAAGGAACTGATATTTATTGGGTATTCTAAAAACCCAACAGCAATCTCTCACCAGACGTACCAGTATGAAGCACCATCAGGATATCTATGATGTCCTATAAAGACAAAATCAGAGCTACAAGTTAGTCAATTACATAAATATTAAGAGGTTACCCAATTTTTCTTATTCTTTCCCTGCCTTTATTGACATGTACACAAAATAGTTCCCTTATTCCCACATATACTCACACATGTACATATGTGTATGTATATATACATATATATGTAGGTATATTTTATATACATTGAAACACTTCAAATAAATAACCAAAGAAGAGAAAATAGGACAATGAAATGAATATACTCATCACTCAGCTTCTACGGTTAAAATAACGCACAAATAGCTAATCTTCCCATGCACACCACTCACTCCCTATCTCTGCTCCTTGCCTGTCTGTGATCTCCAGAATCATTGACAGAAAATAGAGAAGTCAGAAAGATGGGAAGGATGAGTCCAGTGATTTGGATACAATTAGGCAGTAATTAAACCAAATAGACATGCTCCCTGCCCTTGGGAAACTTACACAATAGAATGAAAGAGTATAGAGATTTGAAGGAAATTATACAGAATGCAGGGTGTATTTTATCACCAATGATATTTGGTTCCGCAAAATATAGGTTTTTAGGTAAATTTTTGAGATTTTCTTAGCAATTTGGAATTGTCTTGAAGTTCACAACCTCATAAAAAAGTATTACTAAAGCTGCTTTATATAGATGTGAAAATTAAAGCTTATCAAGGTTAAATAATGGGCTCAAAATTAGACAATAATTTTGAAGAAGCAGGACTAGCACTTAAATTCAGATGTTTGGAAAAAAAAAAAAAAAACCCAGAAAAAAAGCTCATGCTCTTAACCACTCAACTTATTTTCTCTCATTGTACAAAAAGGGTTGG
>NW_007726438.1:666026-672427 GCF_000696425.1 Galeopterus variegatus
AAAAAAAAAAAAAAACCCAGAAAAAAAGCTCATGCTCTTAACCACTCAACTTATTTTCTCTCATTGTACAAAAAGGGTTGGCTTGATTTCTTAGTGGATTAGAATTGGCAGTTAGGAGAAGACATATGCTATCCCCTCCTAATAGAACCCTGAAGAGAATGTGGAAGAGAGAGAAACCCAGTGGAGTTAGTGGAGAGAGGTATACTGAGTTTCAGTTTACGTTGAGAAGTAAAAGAAATGTTTAAGAAACAAATCAGGATAATAGCACAATCCCACCAACTTTCTTCAAGATTTTTTTTTTTTTTTTTACATTATATGAACTAAATGGTGGGCTTTTACATTAAATATTTAAGTGATGTGTTCTAAGCACATTTTCATTAGAGTGGCAACCTCAATCCCTTCTCCAGTGAATTGAATGAGGCTTAAACCCAGACTAATACATTGGTGAAGTAAGAACACAGAAAATCCTTTTTGCTGTCCCTATCCCTTTCCTTCTTCCTTCCCTGATCAAGTTGCCAAAGATGTTCAAATTCCACAATTGATCATTTGGGTTCCTCTTGAATGGACCTTCTTTCTTGGTGACAAGCAAACACGTTAATTAATACAGAGAAAGGTGGCATTTGGCCTAGGAGTTAGAGGTGGGAAAGATGGGGAAAGGCCCCAAGAAAGGGAGAGAAGGAGGAAAAAGATGAGCTAAGCTAAAAGAGAAAATAGAAATGCTGAATATAAAATTGCTTGCTTCTTTTCATAATTTTGCCTAAGATATTTAGATGCGGCTGTAAAATAAAGTACTTTCACTCTTTTTTGAAAAGAGCGAAATTTACATCAGATGCAAGTCCCCAGGCAATATTTAGAATAATAAATGAGAGTGTGAGGGTGGGGGAATTATCTAGATCTTTCCATGGTTCCACAATCAAAATGCAATTAATAACGAACTCTAGGGGCTGGCCCGGTGGCGCACTGGATAGTGCGCCGCTTGGGAAGCGCGGCGGCGCTCCCGCCCGAGGGTTCGGATCCCACATACAGACCGGTTCCCACTCACTGGCTGAGCGAGGCGCGGGAGCAACGCCGAGGGTTGCAATCCCGTTGCCGGTCCCCGGTCCAGTACGGGCGCAACACTGAGGGTTGCGATCCATTGCTGGACACGGAAAAAGACAAAAGACAAAAATAAAAAATAAAAAATAAAAAAATAACGAACTCTATTCCTGACAAAATATACACAGTCTGTCTCAGTAAATAAACGCAATGATGGTAGGAGTTTCTCTCTACAAGGAGGGCAGGAGTTTCCTCTACAATGAGGGTAGGGTTGAGACTCTTGAAGCTATTGAAGGTAATTTCTTAAGTAGGAAAGAAGAAATGTTGATCAGAATAAAGTTAGCTAGGAGAAACACAGAATACACAGGGAGGAGAAGAAAGGCACAAACACTGGGCTGCAAACTTATTCAGATGCATGGTGGATAAATTAAGAGTCCTAGAGGATCAACAATCAACTTTCACAATTAAGTGATGCCACTATCCCACTTAAAAAGAAATGCAGAAGAATTTTAAGAATATATCCCAAAGGAACTAGGAAAACAATTTTAGTTCTAGTGGAGGATGCAGAAAGCAGATAAATACAAGTGCTTAATGAATGATTTAACAATTCTTTTAAAGGAAATGCTAATAGGGGATCTCTAGCATGTGAAAATTTTTACAATTCCTGTTAGAAAACTGCCTCCTGAGAGCTTTGTACTGTCGTTTCTCTCTTGGTTTCTTTTTTTTTTTTTTTTTTTTTTTTTTTTGTCTTTTGTCTTTTTCCGTGTCCGGCAACGGGTCGCAACCCTCAGTGTTGCCCCCGGACCGGACCGGGACCGGCAACGGGATTGCAACCCTCGGCGTTGCTCCCGCACCTCGCTCAGCCAGTGAGCGGGATCCGGTCTGTATGTGGGATCCGAACCCTCGGGCGGGAGCGCCGCCGCGCTTCCCAAGCGGCGCACTATCCAGTGCGCCACTGGGCCGGCCCTCAGCGCCGCCGCGCTTCCCAAGCGGCGCACTATCCAGTGCGCCACTGGGCCGGCCCTCAGCGCCGCCGCGCTTCCCAAGCGGCGCACTATCCAGTGCGCCACTGGGCCGGCCCTCAGCGCCGCCGCGCTTCCCAAGCGGCGCACTATCCAGTGCGCCACTGGGCCGGCCCTCAGCGCCGCCGCGCTTCCCAAGCGGCGCACTATCCAGTGCGCCACTGGGCCGGCCCTCTCTCTTGGTTTCTGAAGTGTAAAAAGAAAATATTCTGAGACATGGTAAGTAAAAATACATTATCACTTAACATGTCAGCTCATTTTGTCATTTATCCATGTAAATGTGGTAATCTAAAACTAGCAATAAGAATTTTTAAAATATGAATTCGATACAACTTTAGACAGGTGTAGAATTAATGTAATCTGAAAAAATACTATTTATAAGTTATAACATCTATTTATTTATGAAAACATACCCTGAATCAATTAGCATTACCTATCCGACTGAATACATCGTGCAATGAGTTTGTGATATTTAAAAGCCTAAGTTGTATATTAAAATATCTTTCTATGATATTTTGTTCTGGAAGAAGTATTTGACTTCTAAACAACACTCTGTAATAAATTCAGATTTTTAAGTCTCTGACTTTGCAGCAAAGGCAACATTACTGTTTGTTTTTGAATTTGTGCTCTCCTAAGGAAGTATATAAATATTCAGAGGTTGAATAACTTGTCTTCTTTTCCAAATGTAAACATTTGGGATATGACTTCTACCTGGAATAAATCAAGTTTCTCCTACTAATAAAAAAATTCATAATGTAATGATAATCTCTGTTTCAATCTTTTGAGGTAAAATTGACAGAGACAATGGGAAAGGCAGAACAAACCTGGTAAAAAGAGGAGTAAACTAGGACTGTTCCTTTATTTAACTCTACTAGGTAGTCTAAGACCGATAAAAGTCAGAAGGAGTTACATAGTTTTATTAAAATCTTTTTAAAGATGTTCTTAAGAGAAATTCACATTTATTAGGCATTTATCATGTGCCAGATCCTTTTTCATATGTCATCTTATTTTGGTGGTATAGATTTATACAGGTATAGATTTATTGAGGTGTAATTTATAGTTAGTAAATTTCACCCTTCTTTAGTGTACAGTTTGATGAATTTTGACAAGTGTATATAGTTATGTAACAAACACCACAATCAAAATGTAGAACAGTTTATCAGCCCCAGCACTTTCCTCATGTGCCTTTGCATCAGAGCTCTGCAGAGCTGCTTGGGGCTGCTGAGGTGGTAAAGGGGCAGAATAGTTAGTATCCCTTCCTTTCTCTCTATTTCTCTTTTTTTCCTTCTTTCTTTTTCTTTCTTTCTCTGTTGGTCTACCTGTCTGTCTGTTTATCCATTACTTACATATTTTTTAATATTGGGATACTGCATAAGAATTTTTTGTTTTAGCATAACATTTGAAGTTACCACTACAGCATAGCAGGTTGTGGTAATTGTTTACTAGGTCAACTATAATCTGACCTGCCATTTACTAAAGTGCAGATGTGAACCTAATGGTAGTTTGTCCTAATGGGACAAACCTTAGTGGGCTTTTGGCATTCGTAAGTTTTATGGTGTCCATATATTATTATACTACACATATTAAACTTACCACATCCCACACTAAATATATTTAAGTTTTTTATTCAATGACTTATGTCAGTATGGAGTCATCAATATTTATTTTATGCTTTAGGTTATAATCTAATGCTACTTTATTTTGTTGCTCAAATTGTTCCAGTTTTTGAAAACTGGAAAAGCTTCCATTTGGAAGCTCTTTCAGTTGGCTCTTGTATCCCTGAATAATTTTTTTGCATTAAAAAAAATGAAATAAATTTTATAATTTTGTTTTTGAAATTGGCTATGGATAATGAATTTAATTAACATTTGGCTATTTATTTCTCAGCAATCATTACGTATACTCAGGAATTCTTGCAAAGTGAGGAAAATCTAATGTACAAACTATTTTCAAATGCAATGAAGTTTTTGTGATTATTAACAGTAACAATGAAGCAAATGTAATATACACTTAGCTAGCACTTACTAATTTTGAGTTTGCCATTTTATTTCCAGCATTTTAGAGTCAATATTTTTTTTCTGGGTTTTTTGTTGAAGGTCCTCGTTCCCTAAAAAGCACACAGGCCCTAGGCTCTATACCTAAATGGAAGTGCACGGGAGTTAACAATCTTCTCCTTGTGTGGCGAGCTCGTAGAATAAATGTCAGCGGAACACCAAGAACTTCACAGGTGGCAATGGGGAGATGGTACTTCTGTTTCTGCTTTGCTATTGTTTTCTCTTTCCCCCACAGAAGTGTCAAGGCTGAGCAGAAGAAAGTCACAGCTGTAAGTAAGATCAGATTCAGGAACAAGAAAGGGGAATAAGTTACAATGAATTGGGCCCACAGAGTTACCACAGGAAATAGAGAAACAAATGGGGGAGTGATAAAATTAGAAGACTTAATCTGCCAATATTTTCCTAGAAGTGTTAGCTGAGTGTGATTATGAGAGCTAAGAGGTCTCACATTCACAGAGGGAGGGGAATACTTGCCATTAGTTTCTCCTGATGGGTACCCTGCTGGTCGACTGGAAACAAGCAGACACCATATCAGATTAATACCTAATAGCAACTAAATTCGGTTATACAAACTTCTCACATCATAAATTTCAACAGCCTAATGAAGCCTCTTGCTTCATCCTCCCAACTAGTTAAAGACAAACCAACCAAAACAAAATAACAACAACAAAAAAAACCTTAGAGATTTAAAAAATACTGAATTCTCTGTTCCAGCCCAAAAGGTTTGGATTCATTCTGGGGAGGAGCCCAGAAATCCACAGTTCTAAATCTGTCTCCCAGGGACTTGCAATGATCAGACAGATATTCAGAGTATTCATTATAGGCTGGTTTTATTCACTCTGTGATGAAACATTTTGTATGGGATTTGAATCACAAGTCGGAAATTGTGAATCTCTGGGATTTAATATAATTTGTTATTCTTTGGAAGGGCACATGCTAACGATTTAGTCCTTACTTGGAATAAATAAAAAGGGTAAAGGAACCAGGACCTTAAACTCTCATCTAACCGTTCATGCATTATGGGCAGAACTGGGTATATAAAGTGCAGAGCCCATTGCAAAATGGAAATGAAGACTTTCAAGACAGCAACACCAGAGCATTAAACCAAGTGCAGGGCTCTTCTGAGTGTGAGGCTGGGTACAACCACACACGGGGCACCCATGAGCACCCTGATCATGGAAGTACGATGCTGGTAAAATGCATTCTGTAACTGAAGCCATCAGCTCCAAACATTGAACTGCTTTCAGGATTAAGGTTAAATTTAATCATTTATCAAAAACTGTAAACACTGAACATTATCCTTAGTCTAAGCATTTACTTCTCTAGTAATGCAGCATCGATCAGGGTTGGAACATCAAAATGTCCTTTCTACAGACCGGTTCCCGCTCACTGGCTGAGTGAGGCACGGGAGCAACACCGAGGGTTGCGATCCCGTTGCCGGTCCCCGGTCCGGTATGGGGGCAACACTGAGGGTTGCGATCCGTTGCTGGACACGGAAAAAGACAAAAAAAAAAAAAAGACAAAAAAAAAAAAAAAAAAAATGTCCTTTCTGTTCATGTTAAAGTCTTAGTTGTTGATGAAACTTCATATGTTTAAATTAAAAAAATCAGTGTGAACTACTTATACCTTAAAAAGAAATACATGTGTGTATGCATATATAAAAATACATATATATATGTGTATATATACATATGTATTCACATATATACACGTATACATACACATATATTTTACCTCTGTCACTAATGAAAATGATTCAAATGTAGAAGAAACACCTTTCTCCCAACTCTTGTGCAATCTTAGCATCCAGTTTTTTAATTCTAATACTGTTTCAATGAAAAGGCAAGAGGTGCTATCAGAAGGTAACAAATTCCATATCTTAGGGAAGAGAAATATCTGGATATGTCCAATTATTACCAAAAAAACAAAGCAATGCTGAAAGGACAAACCTGCATAAAGGGGTTTCACTGGTCAAGTTGTGATCACTTGAACTTTAATAATGATAGTTGCTGTTGTGTTTATTTGAACAAGGTTTGCTATGAAATTCGTTGAGTTCCTAATGCCATTCCAAAGAAAATACTTCGTATAAACATTATAAAAAATGCATAGATTATAAAAGAAAGGTGAATATAACGGGGTATGTTTAAGTTTTACATGGATTTTAACAAGTACAGGAAAGTTACTACTATATGTAAAGCTTCCGTTTCTTATATTTTCATATGTCTGCTATGTGTCTATTTACCAAGAGTAGACTTGATCTTGCTTCCATCTGTGCATAGTGGAAAAAATA
>NW_007726438.1:672915-674979 GCF_000696425.1 Galeopterus variegatus
AAAAAAACAAAGCAATGCTGAAAGGACAAACCTGCATAAAGGGGTTTCACTGGTCAAGTTGTGATCACTTGAACTTTAATAATGATAGTTGCTGTTGTGTTTATTTGAACAAGGTTTGCTATGAAATTCGTTGAGTTCCTAATGCCATTCCAAAGAAAATACTTCGTATAAACATTATAAAAAATGCATAGATTATAAAAGAAAGGTGAATATAACGGGGTATGTTTAAGTTTTACATGGATTTTAACAAGTACAGGAAAGTTACTACTATATGTAAAGCTTCCGTTTCTTATATTTTCATATGTCTGCTATGTGTCTATTTACCAAGAGTAGACTTGATCTTGCTTCCATCTGTGCATAGTGGAAAAAATAAAGATAAAATCCTGAATAAAGCCAAGAAGTCCTGGAGAAAAACAGAATCTGAACCAAGACTAAAAAGGAATGAGCAGTACATGAGAACCAACACAAAAATCAGATGTAAAGTAAATTAAACGGGTAGTCAGGATCAGTGGTGACAAACCAACCCTGGTAGAGAGGGGTGTCAATGTTATTCCAGGATAATAAGTAAGCTGATATTCTTAATGAGGAGAGCTAACTATCTGGAGTTAATCCCTTAGCTACTGTAAGGTGAAGCCCCTGTGTAGCACCATTGATAACAATAAAATTCCAACAAGGATACATCAGTTTCTCATGACACTTGACAGACCAGGTCAATATATCATAATGATAAGACAGTGGGTTGTGTAATGCTAGCTAAGTGAGTATTTAAAAGTATACTGTGTCTGAGAAAAGACACCAGGAGAAAAAATAATGACAGTAATAATATCTATATGAGAAGTAAGGACTTGAGCAGAAGTATTGAAGTGCCATATAAAATATGTTCACTAAAAAGAAACTCACTTTGGGAAAAGTAACCAAATTCTTTGTCGCATCTCTTGATAATGAAAATACTTGGTTGGTATTTTTTGAGAAGGTGTTATTTTTCTTTTGGATGTGGTAAGATTATTCCAATCTCAAGAAGTTATCAAACTAATATCNTGCCATATAAAATATGTTCACTAAAAAGAAACTCACTTTGGGAAAAGTAACCAAATTCTTTTTCCCATCTCTTGATAATGAAAATACTTGGTTGGTATTTTTTGAGAAGGTATTATTTTTCTTTTGGATGTGGTAAGATTATTCCAATCTCAAGAAGTTATCAAACTAATATCTCTGCAGTTCTAGGCAAATATCAAAATTAGTATGGCTCCACCCCTAGTAAGATATTAACAGCAAGTGTAAAACAATAAAGAAATGAACTCAATCCATGATGTTGAAGGCATCAAATAGGTTTAAGAGTTAGCAGGATAATAAATGTGCTGAGTTTGTGTGTACATGCGTGTGCATGTGTGTGGGTGCGTGTAAATTTTGCCTTTGAGGGGGGGTTGAAGTACTCAAAAAAATCAGTCATGGTAAATTTGTATTTCCAGTTTAAACTGAAAGAAAATTTAATTATTTATGTGTTATTTATATTTAAATATTTATAAATTTTTTTCAAAGTTTTATGTACTGAATATATCAGTTTTATAAATTGACTATTAAACCAAATACAAATAGTGGTGGGTGTTCCTCCCATGAAGTGTTCCCCTCAGACATTAAGTAAGTGATTACTGCTCCCAAATAAATAACATTCATGCCACATGATAATGTAACAATCTTGGTGCTCCAGAGATTTCATTCAAGCAATTTTCCGTATGAGATAGAAAATGAAATACCATAGTCCATTAAATTGCATAACATGTCTCAGGTGCATGTAACAGTGTAAACTCTCCATATTTGTATTTAAGAGAAACATCTATGTGCTTCTTTCTCCACTAATGTGATCTGTCACTAACATGTGGGTTATGTCCCCTGAGCTCATGGCTTTTGCTGGTGTCAAGAGGTGAGAGTGGTAAGTGTGGAATGGAGTTAGAAAGAAAACTTCACTATATATTCCCTTGTACATTTTGATTTTTAAACTATATAGTAAAAACGTGGTATTTCTTTTTCTCTGCCTGACTCGTTTCACTTAATATTATTCTTTCA
>NW_007726438.1:676007-678932 GCF_000696425.1 Galeopterus variegatus
ACACACACATACACACACACACATACACACACACACACACACACACTCTCACACACACACAAAAAAACAAACAAACAACAACAACAAAATAAACAAAAAAACCGGGGGGGGGGAGAGGAAGATATGAAGATATAACAACCACAATTTTTTTTTGAAGTTCTTACAACAAGAAAATGGAGGGGACACACCTGGGTGGGAGGGGGGAGAGGGAGGAGGGAGGGAGGTTTCGGTGATGGGACACAATAATCAACTACATTGTATATTGACAAAATAAAAATAATTAAAAAAATAAAAAATAAACTATATAAGTATATAACAATTAAATTTTAAAAATTTATTTACTAAAGTTGCCCCATTTATTTAGTTGATGTTTTATAACTCTTGCTGTGTTACATAAGTATTAGTTTTTATCAGAAATGAATGGAGTAGTCTAGCCAGTGGGCCACTGGCCTTCAAGAAAGTGACAGAAGAGGTTAAACAGATATCTGGAGGAAGAGCATTTCAGGAAGAGGAGACAGGCAGAGAAAAGGTCTGAAATACACTGCTTTTGGGTGTGAAGTCACTCTTAGAGATGAGATATGATGAGATTCTTACAACTCCTTAAATAAGTCTACTAAGAGTCAACGTCATGCAAATTGCCCCCAAATATCCAGTAATTATAAGATGCTGTAGTGGATTGAAAGTCCCTCCCAAACTCATTGAAGCTTGAATTGTGTCCCCCAAGTTTTATGTATTAGAAACTTGGCCCCCACTGTGACAGTGTTAAGAGGGTGTGAAATCCTTTTATGGTAATTGAAAGGTGGGGCCTTGAATGGATTAAAAGTGGTGGTCATGGGCATGGTTCTGAGGGCTTTAAAAAGAGAGTGAATGAGGAGGTTAGTCTCTCTCTCTCTGCTCCACCATTTCGCAATGTGATACCCTGCTGTCACTGAAGTCATCACCAAGACCCTCACCGATGTGTTCCCCAGGCTTTGGACTTCTCCGCCTCCGAAACTGTAAGCAATACATTTCATTTTCATTATAAAATGCCCAGTTCCATGTATTTTTGTTATAAGAAACAGAAACAGAAACAGACTAATACAGATGCTTTCATAACGTTGCACAATAATTATATGGGTAAGAACTAAATTCTTTCATCACCTCATTTCTCAAACTAACCTTTCAGTGGAGTGGCTCCAATTCCGATTTAAAATATACCCTAAAGAATAGTGTATAGTTATGCACCACTAAGGTGCTGGGCCCTTAAAAATTAATTTTAGCCCAAGGAAATAAAAATGTAAAAGCAAAAGCATAAACTATATTTTTTACTGTTTTTACCTTAACTTCTTTTTCTTTTTAAAAATTAATCTCTTAAATAGCAACAAATGCAATTATTTATTCTTAAAAGCAGAAGTCTTTCATAAATTAAATCGAAAAGCCAAACTTCTTTCTTTGGCTGTATGTCTATGTTTGTTCTCCAGCTGAGTTTTCCAGAACTCATCGTTTGCTTATCTTTAATCACTTAATCTTCTTTTGAAGCAAATTCATCTTATTTTTCCATCTAAATGTGTACAATAGAGCATATTTGAACAACCTGAATAGCTGCTTATTAGATTTGACTTTGTCACATTTCATTATCTGACTTTTGGGTTGGAAAAATGCAACTTATTTTCTACTCAAGTCTTTAACGGTAGGAGCTAAGTAGATATGGTGACCAAAGAAAATTAAAAAGACAGCATACATTTATAAAATAAGCAGATATATTTTTCATTTGTATTGGTAAAGAAGGGATTAGAAATAGAGGAGAATACCATTTTTCTGAGATAATTATTATTTGCCTTCTCTGATTGTTTTTAAATGCTTACTACTTAACCAGTATCTGTTCTAGTTATTCAAACTTTCCCTTATTTATTTCCAGTACATAACGCAGAACGATTTCCATTTCCCATGACTAGATATGACTATGTATGTAGGTAATGATGCAAATGAAAACAAGTGTGTGTGTGTGTTCTCCACATGGTTCTTTATTGATGAAGACCTAGTAGGAGAGGGAGGGAAGGGTAGAAGATTCTTAAGTCAGGAAGTCAGGACATGTGATTGCTAGATAGCCTCTATTTTCCTTTGGCTCCACAACCTTTTTCTATATTCTCATCTCTACCACTGAGGATGGGAACCTGCAAACTATATTTCTCAAACTCCCGTGCCAGTTGGTGTTTTGTTAGATTGGAAGGTGGGATGAAGTAAGAAGCCATTAGGTCAGCTGTTGGTTGGTAGCTCCTGCAGGGATGGCAGCAATAGCAGTGGCTGATGAGTGTCACTTCCTGGGTTCCTGTTCACACAGCTCAGTTCCATGAGCAGCAGTCTCAGCATCATAGTATCACAATGACAGGGGCCATTCTAGGATATGGTGACTCAAAGATGTCATAGATGAGCTCTAGGCAGTTTCTCAAGCTCTCCCTGCTGTCGGAAAGGGAATAGATTCCTGCAGTTACTGATCTTTTGAGTTAACTTACTTTCTTCTTCTTGTTCTCCCAGTCTTCCAACACCTTTGGAACCAATTCCTTATCAAATTCCCTCTATTTAAAATGCCTAGGGCTGGCCTGGTGGCGCACTGGATAAGTGCGCCGCTTGGGAAGCGCGGTGGCACTCCCGCCCGAGGGTTCAGATCCCACATACAGACCGGTTCCCGCTCACTGGCTGAGCGAGGCGCGGGAGCAACACCGAGGGTTGCAATCCCGTTGCCGGTCCCCGGTCCGGTACGGGGGCAGCACTGAGGGTTGCGATCCGTTGCCGGACACGGAAAAAGACAAAAAAAATAAAAAATAAAAATAAAAATAAAATGCCTATATTCACTCACAAATACAGCTTCTACAAAATACTTTAAAAAAGTGTGCATTTATTTTTAATCAGCTTCCCACCTCTCCTTGTTGAGTTTCTCTCCGACTT
>NW_007726438.1:679167-679771 GCF_000696425.1 Galeopterus variegatus
TACTCTATGCTTCAATCATCAGAGGGGGCACTAGAGCAATACTGAAATCAGAAAATCAATTGGGGGCTGGCCCGGTGGCGCACTGGATAAGTGCGCCGCTTGGGAAGCGCGGTGGCACTCCCGCCCGAGGGTTCAGATCCCACATACAGACCGGTTCCCGCTCACTGGCTGAGCGAGGCGCGGGAGCAACACCGAGGGTTGCAATCCCGTTGCCGGTCCCCGGTCCGGTACGGGGGCAGCACTGAGGGTTGCGATCCGTTGCCGGACACGGAAAAAGACAAAAAAAAATAAAAATAAAAATAAAAATAAAATGCCTATATTCACTCACAAATACAGCTTCTACAAAATACTTTAAAAAAGTGTGCATTTATATTTAATCAGCTTCCCACCTCTCCTTGTTGAGTTTCTCTCCTACTTTTAGTGCTCTCCAAATATCAAAACTCCGTCTGGGCCGGCCCGTTGGCGCACTGCTACAGTGCGCCGCTTGGGAAGTGCAGCGGTGCTCCCGCCGAGGGTTCGGATCCCACATACAGACCGGTTCCCGCTCACTGGCTGAGCGAGGCGCGGGAGCAACACCGAGGGTTGGCATCCCGTTGCCGGTCCC
>NW_007726438.1:680688-694319 GCF_000696425.1 Galeopterus variegatus
GGGTTGCGATCCCGTTGCCAGTCCCGGTCCGGTACGGGCGCAACACTGAGGGTTGCAATCCGTTGCCGGACACGAAAAAAGACAAAAAGGAAAAAAAAAAAAAAAAAAACTCCGTCTGACCTCTGGTTGCCCAGAATTTATTATGACTCTCCTTATTTTCTCATGATGCCTTGATGGGTCCTCATGGTGCCCATGCTCAGATTACCTCTTATTTCAAAATGTATCTATCTTGTATCTAATATTTCCAGGGATTCCCAAGGTGATAAAGTCTTGTATTTTGCCCCAAACTCAGCTCAACATGTTTTCTTTCTGAAGGCATATTTTACTCTCTGAGGCAGAATGAGACTTCCTCATTTTTGCTCACATAGCTATGAATCTGCACTCCTACTAAAGATACCACTTATTACATTATGCTAAAATGGTTGGTTTATTTATGTGGATTTTCGAGTTATCTATGAGTTCTTTGAGATCATATTTGTGTCACTATATCCTACACTGGTCTGTGGCATGTGGACACTATTTTTTTTTTTCATATAAAGCAATGCATGTTGTACCTAGAATGATTCTGGGCTCTAAGAGTTTGAGGTCTTAGTAATGCAAATTAGCATGTGGGTGGCAATATTAGCCAATGATATAAGGTTCAGTAAACCGTAATCTCCTCAAGGACAGAGACTTGCCTTTCAGATACCTGTATCCTTAGCTTAATATCATGCTGAGGAATTGCAAGGGCTAATACTTGGAGGGCCTTAAGAGCTGCTGTCAATTAATCAGATGTCGTAACTAAAGTTAAAAATCAAAAAGGACAGTCAGGGACCAGGAGCCAGGAATATAAAATCAGTGTGACAGCATTTGGCTACTTCCCTCAGTAATATCGTTTTACCCCCAATCATCTGAACTTGCATAAGATCTTCACTCTGAACGCAGACTGGACTCTCAGAACTCCTGCACTAAGCTACCACTTGTCCTGGAAGAAAGCAGTTAATTAGATGCTCAAATGTGTGATACCTCTCATCCAAATCCCTGTTTCTTACCTGAAACATCAGCTCTAGAAAATATTAAGAAGTGAATAATGGTTTAAGAGCACATCATATAAAGTTATATACATTTAAATAAAGAACTCCTAAAGACTCCTGGCAGCAGAGGAAAACTCTGTAATGCTGTGAGAGGTAAGATGGACTCTGTGACAGGTAAGATGGATGGGTAAGTGGTAATGACACCCTAAATTACCAGACTCAGGCAACAGCCTCCTCTGCAAACCTTACCCAGAGGCACAAGCACACACTAACACTAGCAGGTCAGCCTGGGGAAAATAACACGATTAGCTTATCACCAATCTTGGTCATTGAGAAAAGGTCACCTCATATCATCTTGTGGTAGCCCAAATGAGGGGAGGGCAAATATAATGTTCAAAGTCATTTTCTCTTCAGTTATTATTTCTGTACCCATCATGAGAATGTCTCAAGGCACTCAGTAATGTGCCAAAGAGGCAGCTCACAAAATGTAGCAGCCAAGGAGAGGCAGCCAGGTACACAAAAAGCTGAGGCCTTTGGCGTAGAAGTGGAGACTGAATACATCAAACAATGTGTGACAACTTTCTGAAGACAAGAACTCACTGTTATTACAGAATCAGACCAAACATTTGAGTCAATGATCAACTAGCAGAATCAACAAAAACCTTACAACCACAGGTATGGTTTTGAGTTCATATGTACACATTTTTCCTGTGACACATATTGAAACTAGAGATTTAGCTAGATCTTATTGTGCTTTGGAATCCAACTGAGGCCCTCAGAGCTGTTGGAGGGACACATACGTCATCTCTCTCCAGCCCACCCTCCCTTAACTTGCTCTTGGTTCAACATCCTTGACCCTGATTCTCCTGGAAAGGAATGTGGACAAGAGCTGCTTTGAAGGGACTGTTCACGTGAAGATTAGCTACTTTGAATTTTTTATAAATGGAAATAGTGCAAGAAGTTTTTTGTTTTTTAATGTGAAAGTGTATAAAGTCAGTGTAACTGTGTTGATCAGAAGTTCTAGTTGTTAGTTACAAGTTTGTGGTTATAGAAAATTTCAAAAGGAGTTGTGTAATAAATGAGGTTGATTTTATTGAGCAAAATATTTGACAGCACAAAGTCTCTGAAGCATAAAATCATAAAAGGTCATCCTTAGTGGTGAGAGTACAACAATACGCAGGTAATGCAACTGAGACAAGTAATACAGGAGACTGTTTTAATGCATCTTTATTGCTGGGTGGCTTTGATGTTTGAGGCATTTTCACACATTATCTCATTCAGTTTTCACAGTAACCTTGCAGGGTTCTTAGTATTACCACTTCTCACTGTGGATTTTCTGGTTCAGAGGGGAGAAATAACTTTTCCAAGGCCGTATAGCTTATGTTCATCAGAGCTACTATTCTAATATAGCTCTGCTGTATGCTATAGCATTTATATTTTATATTCTATTACACTGCTAGAAATATTTAAATTCATGCTGGACCTCTGTAGAAAACTAATCGCTCTGAAATTTCCTCAACCAATATTTTCATGTTTCTTTCTAATTATTTGTAGTGGCAGTTTACAAACCAAAGCAATTTCAAAGCAATTTGAGATTTTGCCCTTTCTTTTATTTTTATTATTTTAAAATTTTTCTCTATTTTAATTCCCTTAATGCCATTCTTTTAAAATTTTTTTATTGTAACAGTTGAATGTACATATCTGTGGGGTACAGAGTTGAATATCGATACCTGTGAGCAATATGTGATGCTCAAATCAAAATAATTATTATATTCAATAATATACACTGTCATTGCTATTCATGGCCCTTTACCAATTCTTCTTTTCCCCCTCCCTTCCTACTTCTAGTAACCTCATTTCCCCTTTTGAAAGTTCAATGTATTATTGTGAATGCTGTATCTTTCTTTCTTTTATTTATATGTTTATTTTTTAGCTCCCACTTATGAGTGAGAACATATGGTATTTCTCTTTCTGCGCATGGCTTATTTCACTCAGTATGATTTTCTCTAAGCTCATCCATGTTGCTGCAAATGGCAATATTTCATTTCTTTTTTATGGCAGAGTAATATCCCATTGTGTACATATACATATTTTCCTTATCCAGTCATCTAATTATGGACATTTAGGTTGGTTCCAACTCTTGACTATAGTAAATAGAGCTGCAATAAATATGGGGATGCAGGTGTCTCTTCAACATAATGCTGTTCATTCCTCTGCGTATATACCCAGCTGTGGAACTGCTGGATCGCATGGCAGTTCTATCTGAAGTTGTTTAAGGAACCTCCATACCATTCTCCATAATGGCTGCACTAATTATAGGCTCACCAACAGTGTAGGAGGGTTCCCTTTTCCCCACATCCTTGCCAGCATCTGTTATTCTCTGTCTTTTTGATGATAGCCAGTCTAACAGGGCTGAGATGGTATCATAATGTGGTTTTGATTTGCATTTCCCTGATGATGAATGATGTTAAGCATTTTTTCACGTGTCTGTTGGCCATTTGTATATCTTCCTCTGATAGATGCTTATTCAGTTCCTTTGCTCATTTTTTAATCATTTTTTTTTTTTTTTTTTTTTTTTTACTGTTAAGTTGTTTGAGTTCCTTGCATATTCTGAATATTAATCTTTTGTCAGATGCATAGTTTGCAAATATATTCTCCCGCTCTGTAGGTTGTCTTTTTGCTCTGTTAATTGTTTCTTTTGCTGTGCGGAAGCTTTGTAGTTTGATATAATCCCATTTATTTATTTTTTCTTTTGGTGCCTGTGCTTTGGGGGTCAGCTGGCCAGTACAGGGATCTGAACCCATGACGTTGGTGTTATAAGGCTGCTCTCTAACCAACTGAGCTATCTGGCCAGCCCTACCCTTTCTTTTAAACAAACAAAACGACACAAATTATAATGTTCTATAATAATGGGCCTCTTTTGTAGCAAGGCACTCACTAATTCTTGTTGTCTTTCTAGGTAAATTCTGTTTATATAATTAGTACATAAGTAATCCAGTTTAAACAGCCTGCCCTGACTGCTTGAATAAGTCAAGTTCGAGTTTTTCTGTTATAAGTTTTCATACCATCATGTTTCATGTTTTTTTCTTTATAGCGTTTATTTATGCTTCTAATTATGCACTTATTTGTGTGAGGTTTTTTTTGTGTTTTTTTTGGTATTTCATCTAGACTAAAGGCATATTTTTGTATGTATTTATTCACCATTTGGTACTCAGTCCCTATCACAATGCCTAGAAGCTAGCGGGCCCTCAGTGAATATTTGTTGCTTGGGTGGATGGATAGAGAGATAAAGGAAAGAAATCAGTAAATGGACAAGTTATTTTGGGCTGCTGGCATTGAAGAAGACTTCATAAATGATCTGGGATTTAATCTGAGTTTTAAAAAGGATGCAAGAGTAAGATCTCAATCCACATTTTGAAAATATACAATTTTTATTACAGTTTTAATTTCTTTCCACCAAGTGCAACCAGGAAGATGCTTCCTAAATTAAGCCTCACAGCTTTCTTTTTCAACATGTGTGGGAGAAGAAGGTATTGGTATGTTAAACAATGCAGCTAACTGAAAGAGGAAATGAAAATCATTCTTAAATAAACTGAGTTCCACTTCCCCTCTGCTTTCCTTTAATATTATATATCTTTGAACTATAAAATATTTCACTAGAAATGCCTTTAGCTAAAAGGTAAAGTTGAAGCCATGTTAACCCCTTTATACAGACCTGCATGATACATTAGAAATAGAAGAAGCAAGCAACTGCATCTTAGTTTAGAGCTAAGGGACACATTTGTTTGTTGTTTGGCCTGCATAATGTCTGGAAGAGAGTACAGCTGGGCAGCTGTTTTGCTTGCTCAATGTACAAGACTCTCAGCACCACTGCCTTTTAGCAGGCCTAACTCATACTTTATATCCCTTGACCAGCCCTTGGAGATGTCTGAGTTTTCACCTTTTGACAGAACTTTCTCTGTTTTGATTATCACCAAGGAGATTACATACCTTTACCAAAGACTTCTTTACTTGTGCATGCCTCCATTCCTCCTTTTTCTAAATTTTCTCTCTCCTGTGCATTTTTTCAGTCCTCTCTCAAATGTTTGCTCTAAGCTTTAGTTAGCTACTCTAGCAAATTAAGAAGTAATTATTGCTTTGCTATTGCCTTTCATCTTTTGATCTGAAGTGGAGACACTTTCATATATGTAATGTCAGGTTTTTCCTTGCCTGGCTACTTCACAATATTCTCCTTTATCTTCTTCTGGAACAAAGAGACCAAAGATGGCTTCTAGACCCTTTTCATGCCAGCCCAGAGAGGGTATTTACTTTGTCACTAGCTGTTCCTTCAAATACAAGTCTGTTCCTCAGCCTTCTTATTGCTACGCAGCTGTCACAGACATATCCCCACTCCTTCCTTCTCCCCCTCACCTGGAATGAGCCTCTTCTATTGGTTATGTTTTTCTCTTTTCAGATAATTGAGTTAAAAGTGCATGCAGTCTAGACAAATTCTTCCAGATGAGACAAGATGACAAAAGAGGGCATGTTAAGAAATAAAAGCAGAGGACATATTGTACACTGCTCCACTTCTGATTGATTACCTTCATTACTTAGCTCCGGCCACACAAGAGCCACGAGCATTAAGAAATCTGTATTATCTGCTCTTTTAGGACTATCTTTGCTTAACATTTGGAAAAATCAGCATCACTTCTAGGTTCAGAGTAGAGAATGTCCAGTTAAAATAAAATAGAGAAAGGCAAGTGTCCTAAGAAATGGGACTCAACCAGATGCTGTGAGAAACACTTGAGTTAAAAAACAGCAAAAAAACCCAAAACACAAAAAAACAAAGCAAAACAAAGTTGTATTTTTGCAGTCAATAGAGAGGCAGCAAGATATGGTGAAAATTGTGCTGGAGCCAGAAGTCCTGAATTCTGTCCCGGGTAGTCATTACTTCACTGTGTGACCTTAGGGAAGTCACATAAACGTTCTGGGGCTCATTATTCTCATGCCAAATTAAGGAAGTCAGTCTAAATGATTTCTAAGTTATTTTGTAGATCTGAAATTCCATGATGCTAAGACAGAAAATATTATCTACTAATAATGTAGAAATAAACCTGAGCAAGTCATTACCATCAGGATGACTGGGTTCAAATACTGCCTCTTTTTTTTTTTTTTTTTTTTAATCACTTTGAGATCTTTGGTCAAATTCTAATTTCCCTAAGTCCCAAAAACCTCAGCTGTAAAATGGGGATGATAACAATATCTATGAGATAGGATTGCTGGTGAATTAAGAAAGCTAATTTACCTAAAGCCTAATTATGGTGTTTGGTGCTCAAAAGGCACTCCAATGCTAGGTATTGGATGTGTACTATGGTCTTCTCAGAAATACCTAGGAAGAAAAGCCAAATACACATTTGAATTTATTTGTTCAATGAGTTTCAGATCTCCTAATATATTTTAAAAATCATATGTTAATAGATAAAACCTAGTTAATTGCATTCTCCTCCTAAATGCTGGCTATCACTTGTAATTAATATGTCAGTCTAGCATAGAGTGGAGCTGGGGAGGTGGGCCTGAGGCAACAGCTAAACTCTGCCCTTCCTTGAGCTTCAGTCTTACCCCTTTGACACCCCCTGGGCTTCTGGGGAATTTGCCTGAGCCCCAGGCAGCCATTGTCCCTCTCACCCAGGCAGCCATTGTCCCTCTCACTAATAAGAAATTAGAGTATACGTGATGACAGATGATCCAACTTCCGTAATTTGAAGTCTTAGCTATTCACTAAAGCCGATGGGTCCTTCAAAAGGTAAAGCACTCCAGGACCACAGATCTTTGGTTTCCGTGGCAACAACATAGGTCAATAGCTGTGGTCACACTTCCACCAGCCTCCACTGCATTTTACAATTTACCATTTTCTGTGCTTCCTTTTGTTTGAGTCTCTCTCATTTGCTTAATTCCCTTCTCTACTGGGAGAATCTCAAAATGTAAAACTACAGGAGCTGAATTTAAATTAAAAGCTGTGGAGGCTTTAATAATATGCCGTAGAGCACTGTTTATCTTATAACTCACAGACATGTGCTTCTGAAAATCAAGTCTCAGAATCCTGCTTCCCATATGCTATCGCTGTTTGGAAATTCTTTGCTTGCAATCCTTTGCTTGCAATCCTCTATGGTTTTTGGAAAAAACAGTGTCATTTCTGCCTTCCAAGACCATATTCTTATATTGTGTGTATCAGATTTGTTAGGGTAAAGTCCAAACTCCTTAAGCTATCATACAAAGCCCTGTATCATCTGACCTTTGCCTTTCTGCTTTTATACTCTATGATTAAGCAGTGTTTATCTCCTTTTAGGTCTTTGAACCCCATGCTCTGCACCCTCACATGCTGTCCCCTGTCTGCGGAACACCATTCCCTCAGCCTCTGCCTGGCTATCCTCTACTCATCCTTCACTCTCAGCCTACATGTCGCTTTCTGCAGGAAAGTGTTTCTAAGCCCAAGCCTGCTTTTGGTCATCCATTACACCACGTGCTTCCCTACCATACCATTATCACGATACATTTTAGTAGCCTTTCAAAGTATTAGAACCCCATTATAGTTTGTGAGCTCTGAGACTGCTGAGAAAGTGTCTGTTTCTCCACCCTTCACCCACCAACCCCTCTGCTGAATTCCCAGTGCTTGATACATTATAAGCATTTGATAAATATTTGTTACATGATTGCAATCGCTCTCCTGTACTAGATCATTAACATCACTGGCTATAGATGTTATGGCCTTGATGTTCTGCAACCTCCTGTCCATTCCACTGTAGACATCTATCAGAAGGTGCTTTTTTTTTTTTTTCTTTTGTCTTTTTCCGTGTCCGGCAACGGATCGCAACCCTCAGTGTTGCCCCCGTACCGGACCGGGGACTGGCAACGGGATTGCAACCCTCGGTGTTGCTCCCGCGCCTCGCTCAGCCAGTGAGCGGGAACCGGTCTGTATGTGGGATCCGAACCCTCGGGCGGGAGCGCCGCCGCACTTCCCAAGTGGCGCACTATCCAGTGCGCCACCGGGCCGACCCCCAGAAGGTGCTTTTCATTCAAAATACATTTGAAATCTTTCTATATTTTGGAGAGATATCACTGAGTATCCATTCACTCAAAGTGAACAAATTCTAAAATTCCTGGTCTGGTTTTTCTTTTCATGATATATTCCATTAAACAGTGATTTTTAGGTCTAGCTCAGTGTAGTTGTCTTGACAAAATTTAGAAATAAATAATAAATAAAAGTTTTGAATTAAATAAAATAAGTGGCACTACTGAGCCATGTATTCGTAGTTATTTCAAGCAAGCCCACTAGCTGGCTACCTGGTAGGCCCTGGACCCCTTCTTGCTACGAAACATACAGTGTTATGTTTCAGAGTTCATCACTCAGAAGGCAGATAAGAGCAGGAAAGACATGATATTTTCAAAATATGACACCCCTGGCTTCAGGGGCTGGGATCACAGGGACAAACCTTGTTTGTTTGAGCCAGACGTTGATGTTAGAGACGCAGGTACTCAGCACATGGCATACTGATGCCATGATATTTTGAGGCTGATATTTTTGACATTGGGACATTTTGAAATGTCAGCTTTTAAAATTATTAGAAGGAACCAATGCAGTGGATATTCTACCTTCAGTTCTGAGTCTTCTATCTCATCATTAATTCCATCTCTATTTTTGAGTGACAACCCTACCTTGACCTTGATCCATTACTTTGACCCATGCTGAACTTCACATGTCTGAAGGACATCAGATAGAAATAAACAGTAGATGCTGAGTTATATGCATCAAATGCTTCAGAAAGACATGGGACAGGAAAGTTCACGTATAAATGTCTAGATCACCCAGGAAAAGAGTGACAGAAAAAGGAGCTGAGAGCCATGGAAAGGTCATAGAGAACCACTACACTGAGGGTTGTACAATAGAAAAGGAAGCTTCAAAGGGGCCTAAGAGGGGAAGAAGGGGGGCAAGAGAGAGAACAAATGCCACAAAGTATTCAGGTATGGTAAGCACCAAAAAGTAGACACTGGACTTGTCACCCTCAATTAAAAACCAACTATTTATTGTGTCTTAGAATAGCAGTTGTAAATGTGTCTGCTTGTGATGTTATAACAAAATGCCATAGACTGGATGGTTAGAACAACAGACATTTATTTCTCACAGTTCTGGAGGCTGAGAAGTCCAAGATCAAGGTGCAGACAGTTGTAATTCTTGGTGAGAGCCCTATTCCTGGCTTGCTGACAGCTGCTTTCTCATTGAATCCTCACAGGGTAGAGAGAGAGAGATAGAGAGAGAGCAAATTCTCCATTCTCTTTTTATAAGGGCACTAATCGCATCAGGAGGAGCCCACCCTCATGACCTCATCTAAACCTAAGTACCTCCTAAAGGCCCCACCTCCAAATACCATCACATTGGGAGGTAAAGCTTCAACATATGAATTTCACGGGAACACAAACATCCAGGCAATAACACTGTGGATACAGGTATCACCTTCCCCTTCTTGATTTCTTTCTTTTATCTCTCCTTCATGGAGCCCAATATCCCAATCTCCCCACTGGCCTAAGTGCCTGGTTTTCTCTGTTCTTATTCTACTTGGTCTGAGCAGGAACTGGGAGGTTGTAAAACAAGGCTTCCAACAGTCTAAGAAAGGGTCCATTTACTGTGGAGAACAATAATACTTTGGGAAGCAAGGTATAAGGCAGATTGCAGTAAAATACTTCCAGTTGCAGGCTGAGAGCAAGGTCAAGAAGCAAGGTGCTCTTTGTCACTGAAGGCTGGCCACAGAGTCTTACAGAGACTAGCTCTAAGACACCTTCTACATTTCCATGAGTGCATAGCAAAGTCCTATTCAGTATATTTGATGCTACTGTCTCCTTTCCCCTACCCCCAACATCCTTCCTCTTTTATTGTGGTGCATGTGGTTACTTTTGCTAATAGTATAACACAAATACAAACTGCTACTCTCTGCAGATGTAGACAAACTTTATTACCTTATCTCTGATGGACGGTTGTTACTTTTGAAATTTTAAGAAGGTAGAGAAAGTTTGCCATAAAAGATGCAGATAGGAGATAGAAATTTGAAGGGGAGAGAGATGCAGAGACAGAGGAAGAAGGAGGGGGAGAGAGAGGGGAAGGGAGAGAATTAGTGAGGAAGGGAGAGAGAGAAGAGGCAATAGGAGAGAAGAAAAAGAATGAAAGGTGTGTAGAGTAAAAAGAGGAAGTTGAACAACAATTTCTTTTGTTTTCCTTAGCCTCCCCCCTCCCCCACTTAAGAGGTAAGGCAAGGTGGAAGAGATTTTTCAATTGATAAAGAACTTATAATTAATTTAAAAAGGAAGTCAAGGTAGGTGAAGGATCTTTAATTAAATACTTCTTTTACACAGGCTTTTACTCTCTTTTTTTGGTCAAAGGGAATAAACAAAGATCAAATAATCATCCTATATCTTCTTAAATAAAATTTAGAGGAGGCCATTGATTTGGACTGAGCTCTTGCTCTAGGCCCTAGCAGACCAAACCAAAATGCTAAAAGGTCCATGTCACCAAACTGGACCTAAGTTGTTTATCTGACCTCCTGAGAAATCAGGAGAGAGAGTGTCAAACCCCCAAATAGGCCACTTTTAGCAGGCATGATAAGGAAGTCCCCTCTGCTTTAACCCTTACAAAGAAAGTAACCCGAAGCAACCTGATATTATCCTCTTTTTTGTATTACTCTGTTTCCTTGTTTCTGCTCAAGCTACCTTATAAAACCCAACTGTTCTGCCATGCCCATCTAAATCTTTAGATGGATGCTGCCAGATTCATGAATTGCTAATAAAAGCCAATTCAATCTTTAAACTCAAATTGCTGGATTTTGTCATTTGACATTTTGGAAAATGAACTATTGTGGGTAAGTGTCAATCTATCATATATTTCAGTGTCAACCACCATTCTTAGAGATCATAAGAATTTACCTCCTTTTTCACTGGCCACTATTTCTCAGCCTCCTTTACTAGACCCTCTTCATTAATCTAGCCTTAAAATGTTGGAATTTGGGGAGAATTTATGAATTCCTCCCCTTGCTGCTTTCTTGATTCCCAACTGTGTTCCCTATAGTGTCTTCCCAGGTGATAACATCCACTCCTGTTCCTATAAATACCATCTAAATACTTATGCTCTCAAATTTACACCTCCAACTAGGACCTCTCCTCCAAAATCCAGATATGTATATCCAACTAAAAACTGTATATTTCTACTTGAGTCTCAGAACATATTATACAACCTGTCAAAACAAACATGTCCCAAACAAATTTTTGCCCTTGTGGCAAGCATTGTGGGTTGACCAAGACAAATTCTATTTCCAACTCCCCTTTTCCCTTTCTTCCCTCTCTATGAGGCTATCAAAAATAAATATTTAATTTCCTATTCACTCCTCCCTTGTGGCAAGCATTGTGGGTTGACCAAGACAAATTCTATTTCCAACTCCCCTTTTCCCTTTCTTCCCTTTCTTCCCTCTCTATGAGGCTATCAAAAATAAATATTTAATTTCCTATTCACTCCTACACCTGGTGGTGTCTGTATGACACAATTCTGGACGATGAGATATAAATAGATATCTCCTGGTGCTTCTCTTTCCCCTTATTCCTTTTTCATGGATAGAATGTAAATATAAGGCCTGGAGATTCAGCAGCTGTATGGTGACCATGAGGCAATACATATGAGGATAAAAGTTAAAACACTGAAAATGTCAGAAAGGAAATATAGAAAGAGCCTGGATCTTTCTACATGACATCATTGAGTTTATATGCTAGCCATCAAATGCCTAACTGCAGTCTCTTTGTCATGTGAGATCAGTGTCTAAGCCAATGTAGTCTGGTCTTCAGTTATTGGCAGCCCAACTAATTTCTAGCTAATACATCCTCCAAACCTGTTTCCTATTTAAGTCTTGCTCATCTCAGTAAAAAATATTACAATTGTTTCTGTTGCTCCAGCCAGAAATAAGGTGGCTGTTGTAGATTCTTTTCTTGTCCACAACCCCCAATCTTACTCCTACCACCAAACAAACACTGAGTCCATGAGGAAGTCCTGTGCCATGCCCTCTGGAAAACAAGGTGACACCGTCATGTCTTTATTATCACTGCAGCCACCACAGTCTAAGTTAATATAAAAGCTTTTTAACTGTCCTATCCACTTCTATTTTGCCTCTTGCCAGTCATTTCTTAACTCAAAGCTTCTTTAAAAATGTAAATGTTATCACATCACTCCTCTGCTTAAAACTCTTTACTGATTCTAGTTGCTCCTTTAACAGACTCAACCACATACCAAGCCCTATCATTTAAGTCTTGCTCATCTCAGTAAAAAATATTACAATTGTTTCTGTTGCTCCAGCCAGAAATAAGGTGGCTGTTGTAGATTCTTCTCTTGTCCACAACCCCCAATCTTACTCCTACCACCAAACAAACACTGAGTCCATGAGGAAGTCCTGTGCCATGCCCTCTGGAGAACAAGGCGACACCGTCATGTCTTTATTATCACTGCAGCCACCACAGTCTAAGTTAATATAAAAGCTTTTTAACTGTCCTATCCACTTCTATTTGCCTCTTGCCAGTCATTTCTTAACTCAAAGCTTCTTTAAAAATGTAAATGTTATCACATCACTCCTCTGCCTAAAACTCTTTACTGATTCTAGTTGCTCCTTTAACAGACTCAACCACATACCAAGCCCTATCGGAAGTTGCATGGTCTACTGTTCCCTCCTTCACTGACTCATCAGGTGTCACTTCAACCCTCCCTCTTTTCCAGAGCACCATAAACTCNGCACAGCACAACACAAAGTAGATAGAAAGTACTCAATAAGTACTTTGGATGGATGAATAATGGATGAATTTTTATTAGTTTTTATCAAAACTACTTAGCAAAATATACAATTTAATTCTTATCAATTGAACATGTATGCAGTGCCTCATATGATGGTCCAGGCTGAAAATATGAATATGAGGCTGTTTCTTATTTTTCAGCTGAGAATTTATGACATTCTCATTATGACATTGAGTAACAAAATGCCATAACAAAATTCATATGTTTAAATGCCCAAAGAAATTGAACATACCTATAGGATATCAAAACAGAAAAAGGTAAATGTAGATTTGGAATGATTCAGAAGACTCATGGAAGAAGTTATGATCCGATGCAGGCTTGAGAGAGGGGCCACAAGGAAAGTTGTGGAGAAGGGGTGAGTTGGGAAGGTTTGAAATGATTCCGATGAAGGCAGAGGGATGAGGAATGAGGGATTTGTAGAAGTCATTGGAAAAATACATTGGAACAAACTGGAAAATCGTGAATTCTGGAATTAGAATTATGAGTATTATGTCTTTTGCAAAAAGAGGGCATTAGAAGGTTGTAAGCGAAGGAGTGATGTGGCCATTGGGAATATTTTCTGAAGATAAATCTGGTGGCATCATGGGGAATTGACTGGTAGAAACTAAGGGCAGGAAAATCAGCTAGAAGTTGTGACCATAATCCTGAGCCAGGAAACGATGGGAGGTAGAAACAGAGGAAAGAGATCACAGGGAACATTTAGAAGGAAGAATCTAAATAACATAATATAGATGTAATTCAAGGGAAGGAGGGAGAAGAGGAAATCT
>NW_007726438.1:695741-696542 GCF_000696425.1 Galeopterus variegatus
TATCAGGGGGATTTTATTCCATTCCACTTCCTTTTCTCTCAATAAATCACAAAATGAAGCAGAAATGAGTGGAAGATAATAGCAGAGTAGAAAACTCAAGAAAAGGAATGTTGAACAATCTGCCATCCAGAAACCTGCTATAAATTAAAAATATATTAATTGCATATTTATTTTATAGCATAACTAAACATCTACTAATTTCTACCAATACTTTAAACACCAACATTTAGCAAATTTTTACTTTCCATATAGATACAGTGCTAGCTCTTGTGAGGGGGAAATAAAAGAGAGGAAATTGTCCCTGTCCAAGTCTGAGTGGTTTTATCACAGGCTTTATCCTGGTTTTTGACAATATGGGTAATGAGTTTCAAGTGAAAGATAATGTTCTGACACAGTAGGAGGACGGGACGGGAGCATACACATGCAATCATTTCCACTACCTACCCCCTTCTGTGAAGCCTTGCCCATCCCTCTCTGGAATGGGCAGGGGCCATGTCTTCTTAATCACTCTTTCCTTTGTAACCCCATATTAATCAGTCCATTCTCTATTGTAGCATGATAACCTAAGTGACATGGAATTGTGTGTCTTCCTACCTGGTTAAATAGTGGGCAGGGATCTGGTCTTTTCATTTTTATATGCCTTGAGAATAGAATAACACCTAGTATACAAAAAAGGCATTCAATCAGTATTTATGGTATAAAGGATTAAATTAATAAATGACACCACATTTTAGCTTTAACTGCTTAAGTCAGGGCCGGCCCGGTGGCGCACTGCTACAGTGCGCCGCTTGGGAAGCGCGG
>NW_007726438.1:697538-700214 GCF_000696425.1 Galeopterus variegatus
CCGGTACGGGCGCAACACTGAGGGTTGTGATCCGTTGCCAGTCACGAAAAAAGACAAAAAAAAAAAAAACTGCTTAAGTCAATAGTGTAAAACTCAAGATATGTCTTCTAAAGGGTATACTTTATACTTAAAACAGGAAAAGAGATCTTTGAAGTAAAATAAAACATCTTTGAAAGCCTTCCTATCATCAGTCTTTTCACATCTTCCACCAAATAACTTTTAATCAATTAAAATAATTTTATAGTGTTTTCTGTTGGTGTTTTAAAGTGGCAAAAAGGGCAGAAATAGAAAGTGTTCAGCTGGGCTGAATGTTCTATTATGACTTTATCAACAAAATGCTACTACACAGAAATAGTTACATCCAGTATTGATAATAGTGTTTGTTGAATGACTATCATCATCTACTGAATGTCATCTTCAGTAATATTTATTTAAGAGCTTATCTGGGGTCAGCTTCAAAGTACTTTTACGTGGATTGTCTCATTTAATCCTACAGCTCCCATCTGAAGTAGGTACTATTGTTATCCCCATTTTATGGATGAGAAAAGAGAGGATTAAAGAGGTTAATAACTTCCTTAACAATAATATGTGTCTGAATCAGGATTCAAGTAAAACTTTCCCCCAAATATTATTCTTTCCTAAATATCTCTAAATGGCTATCGAGTGCATCCCTCACTAAATTTGTGTAGCTTTATCAGCTCTGAGGATCTTGAGGGCTGGGAACCACATCTTATTTATCTTTGTGTCACCAGCACCAGCACTAGACACAGGATAGCTAACTTATTAAGTATTTGTTAATGAACAAAGCAATATGCTTGTAGGATAACTATAGTAACGATAAACAGAAAAAAATGAAACCCACAAAGTGTTGCCTTGCTCTCAGTGAGTACTCATGTATAATAGTGAACTTTTACAAATTTGTCCAAGGTTAAAATATATCAATGTGCAAATTTTCAACTTGACATTTTATATCACTAAATTAAATATGACATACAGTTAATTCATAAAATTTATTTAATAATAATGTAGGGTCAGACACTTCAGATCTAGACACCTTTTCATCTTCCTGGAACTTTTGGGAGTAATGTTGGGGTTGAGAACTATATGGTCCACCACATAAAATTTAGAGTCTATAGGGTTCATTCTTAATAAGGCCAGACACAATGCTTGTGCTGAAGGGCAAAAGTTTGGGAAGTAACTGTAACCATTAGGGTCCCATTTTCATTCTGAAAGAGTTGAGAACCAATCATACTTAGGATGGTTTTGGGTACAAATGATTAGTTATTTACGTAACTATTTGCAGAATATTTTAACAAATTTAAAAAATAAATTTCAAATATTGGCTTAAATTAATCAACTTCTAAAAGGTGCACTGCCAGCAACAGAAGTGGGGGTGAGGGTTGGGGAAGGCTAACTATTGCCCCCCTCTGCAGCTAAGGGTAAGGTAAAAAATTGCATTATTTATTTCCAAGAGGAGAATTTATTTTTACCATCTATATTGTTCTATGTAGAGTAGACAACCCAAATATTATAATCGTTTGTCTAAGAAGTGTTCACTGAGATTAAGACAAGAAAACTTTTTACAGGAAAAGAAATGCATTATTTTCCTTTCTTCAAAACAACATTATAGGAAAAACCCTGTGAAACATAACCTACTGTAATGAGAAATATATTTTAAACAAGAGCCCTTCAAATATAACTTAACACCTAAATAAGTTTCACTTTGCCCAATTTGGAAGAAGACTGTTTTCATTTTGGAAAGCAGTTTCAACAGGTTACCTAATAATTAACCATTTGTCTTAAAATCACAAATTGTTGATAAATGCCTGGAATTTTCATTGTTGGATACTGACCTTATAGTTGGAAACAAGGTAACAACAAAGCATAATTATATACTTGTGAGCATATTTCCTTGTAAAGGAACACTGACATCCCCCTCAGTATGTAAAATAGTTTTTTCCCCTGTGAGTACCTAGGGGAATTTTTCTAAAAACTGTGTTTAATAAGATAAAAAGTCATTGATTAATTGAAAACAAACTTATTCCTTATAGTTTTTCATTACCCTGCACCTTAAGTCAGGTTCTTACCTCAAGATTGGTGTGCCATGCTCTCTTTCTTCTGTTCTTTTGATTATATTCTAAACCTTCTTTGGCTTAGAACTTGTTCCTCTTTTTCACTCTGGTCACTACTTCCTTCTTTTCAGAGGTCTTTCAGGTTATTTAATACTTGCAAAGCTTCCTGGCTCTAGAGGAAGTTCATATCAGATGCACCAGAATTAGAGTAAACGGCATGAGTTTTTTAACAAGATAGTCTGCCTCTTCATCTTTACCAGGTAATAAATTTTCAACTCCATCAGAAAATGATATATAAAGCCTCAATTTTTTATTTGAGCAATATTTGCAGTCTTCATTTTAGAAGTGATAAAAGTCATCTCAATTTTACTTCAGATTTAAAAAAAAATACTTTTAATTTCAGTAACATGTAGGTCTTGTTTTTTCTAATTTGTTTATTTGTATGATTGCTAAAACAGTCCTCACTTCAAATACTATGTCCAAATGCCCCCAAGTTACATTTATACTTGTCAAACCAGTGTTCCAATTTTGGTTCAGAAAATGTTAATATTCTCTTAAATGTATTACATAGGAACTTCTCAAACTATATTCTGAGGCTCACTAC
>NW_007726438.1:701285-702760 GCF_000696425.1 Galeopterus variegatus
CACATGCACACATGCACTCACGCATGTGCACAAACTTCATGTACTGCAATAAATGCAATATTTATGTCAAATTATGCAATCTACTCTGGAAGTTAGGACAACTGGATGTTCATCTAGATTTTGCCCTTTAAACTTGGGAAAATGTTAATCCCAAGGGATATTTTATTTATTTATAGAAAAACTAAAGTGATAAGGGGTTAAATATGTTTTTAAAGTAAAAATTTTTAAGTTAATAGATATAATCATTTTTTGAGTTGCAGAAGAAATGCTATATATATTCAAAATAGAATTATTGTATAACTACTATTTGTATGTATCAGGTCTTGCATTTTCTTTTCCTACTTCTTAATCTTTGGCCTAGCAAGGCACATTTTTATTGTCTTCTTACAGTTCCTTTTTTAATCACAGCAATTATGTCTAGGTTTATTTTTTCTGCTTTTTTTTTTCCTGCAGTTATGTTGTTTGGGTAGTAAGGGGCTTAGGAGGTAGTCTTCTGTTATGTAGTGTAATTTTAACTGGATAGTTTATCCAAGTAAAGCTTCTCCTATTAATTGATAACAGCAACTACTTTAGTTAATTGTGATTTAAATTCCTAGCAATTTCTTTTGTGTCAGTATCTATTTATTTTAACCATGCGCTTTTTCAGATATTTGAACTGAATAATATTAGTGATNTTAATATTCTCTTAAATGTATTACATAGGAACTTCTCAAACTATATTCTGAGGCTCACTACTTCTGGGATTATGCTAATAGGTCTTCCATCAGGCAAATTCGGGAAATACTGCTTCCCTGGAGATTCGTAGGCACAGCAGCATATTAAAGCCGTTCTGAGCAGTTCTACAGCAAGCAAACAGAATGAATCAAAATAAGAAAGAAAATCTGTTTAACTTTGCTTAATAATAGTAGTCCGCATGTTCTTTGCATTTACAAAGTATTCTAAACCTTTTGTGTAATACTCAGTAAATCCTGACAGCAACCCTATGAGGAGAAACACTGTTATTAGCCCTATGCCCTGTCTTATAGAGGAGGAAATGGAGCAGAAAGAGGTAAAATAATGACATGCATGACATGGTCTGCAGTCTGCCTCAGCACCTGTGTGCTAAACCACTGTACTTGCTGCCTTGCAAGGTTGAATAACAATTTTCCCACATAGAACCCTTATTAACAGCATCTCTCAAGGCCCCTCTCCGTGTAATACAAAAATCGGTAATGTTGAATTAGACAGACTATATAGATGAATTAGACAGATGAGATGAAAAAGTAATAAAAATTTTGCCTTTTAAATTGTACTGGAATTTTTTCAACCACAGAGGATTAACGTTGTACAAGGTGGTTTAAGAGAAGATGACTCAGTTACTACGATACCAATTAGACACTGGAAGAGCAATATTATCAGTACACAGTGCCAGTCATTGTGCTCGGCAGTGGAGATGCAATACTGAATAAGCTCCCTGTAGCACTTAAAGCCTAGTA
>NW_007726438.1:703862-706365 GCF_000696425.1 Galeopterus variegatus
AGTATCTATTTATTTTAACCATGCGCTTTTTCAGATATTTGAACTGAATAATATTAGTGATCTATGTCTACTGACATAAACAGATGTTTGTGGATTTTATCTGAAAGCTTGCCAGACTAAAAGCATCTCCTTGGATATTCTGGAAGGAGCCCACAATTTCCATAGTTAAGGGTATTATGGGAATCTACCCATAAGCACAAGGCATTATGTTGTCTGGGAAAGACAATGCATTTAGTAGTTAGTGAACTCATTAATTCTGATTGGTGTAAGGGATTACCCAAGAAGCAACTAGAGCTTTAATGGAATAGTCATTGCCTTCTAACTAATAAAGTTTCACTCTGTGGGCCAAAGAGCCATGAAAATTTTAAAGTAAGGAAATTGAGCAGCCAAAGGTGAAGAGAGAAGGTGCGAATAAGAAGAGGTCAGAATAAAACCATCATTGCTTTAGTTATGCTTGTGGTCAATGCTGTTAGCAGTTGGCAAACTTAAATCACTTAATTCGGTGGGGGGGGGGAGTGTGAGGGGCGGATTTTACAGAAAGAGACCTTACATGTTATTTTGTCAAGGGATTTAGGGATTTATTCTCAAACTTGAAAGTCTATCAAAATCACTCATGAAGCTTTTTTTTGAAAATACGAATTCCTAGGACCTTGGAAATTCTGCTTCATTAGGTCTGAAGTGAGGCCCAGGGATAGATATATGTGTGTGTGTGTGTGTGTGTGTGTGTGTGTGTGTATGTGTATACACACACACACACACACATATAAAAAGTTAAGAATTCCAGGAAATTTCTGGGTAAGGGAATGGGATATCGTACAGACTGTGAGGAGAGGAATTTTTACTTTTCACTTTACACTCTTCTGTACTAATCGATCTTTTTCTTTTGATAACAAAAAATAATAATCTGCTCTGACCAAGTCAGTTAAATAGTGCCTGGGGAGATTTGGGATAAGCCAGTAGTCACATTCACTTGTCCTGGAAAATGTTATCATAAGGCCATTTTACTTAGAAGCAGACATAATGGTGCCAGAAAGCCATAAAATAACCTAAGATGCTTCTTATAACCTTTACCCTAGATCTCTGCATGTAGGATATAACCTAGTAATAATCCCAAATCTATACATAATGTACAACCAAGAGAAAAACTGATGAATTGGGAGGGCTAACTTCTTCCTTCTCTCCTTTGATTTTTCCCCTTCTTGTGATTATAAAATGCTAAACTCTACTGGCCCTCTTTGGAATTCATCAGGGCCACCCGATCTACATATCTCCCTGGTTGTAACCATTATATTGGCTCAGTAAATCCTTGCTATATATATTTAGCCTCAGTTTCTTTTTAGGTCAACACTATTAACATGTATCATTTTTATAAAAAAACAAACACTAAAATATCCTCAGATGATTTTGATTTGTGGCCTGGTTTGGGAATCATGATGCAAACGAACTCTCTGGCTGAGGTGCAGACAAATGATGTAATTTACTATACAGCCTCCAGCCTAGAAAGCAGAAACCTAGCCTGGATATAAAAACCCAGGTCTCTGATTCTGACCCAGTGTTTCTCTGCTATTCCACCACACTATCTTCATGAGGAATAGGTGGAAAGTCCTTAGCTGTTTCCTTAAAGAAAACAAGAAATTAGGGTGAAGGAAAAGGGAGAGAAAAACCCATCAGAGGTGCCATAGGAATGAACCACACAAAGTGTTCCCCTATTGGTGGACCATTTTAAGCTGTAAAATCTGCCAGTTGGAACACTTCTCAAGCCTAAAATAATGCACATTATTATGTTTCATTTGACAACTTAGAAAGGTTAGATTATGGTCCAGGGCAGAAAAAGAAGACACTGAAAGAAAAACAAAGTAAAAAGACCTAGGAATTCCACTCCTAGGTAGATACTCAACAGAAATAAGTGCCATTTCTCTTTATAACAGCTTTAGGCATAATATCTCAACATTGTAGAAATAACCCAAAGTTTCATCAACAGTAAAAATGGGTGAATACAAAGTAGTAAATTCACAATGAAATACTACACTGCACTAAAAAAGAACAAACGACAAATATGCACAGCATCTGGTTGAATCTCAAACATGATATAGAATTTAAAAAGCCATGCACAAAAGAGTATTTACTGTATGATTTCATTTATATGAGACCAAAATCATTTAGTGTTGCACTCTCTTTGTCACCTCTCTGCCCCTGGGTGACAGAGATACAAAGAATTACTCCAAGCCCATTTATCTGAGCACTGAGACACCCCAAAGGGGTTAATTTCCAGGAACCCTCAAGAGAGAGGCATTCCTCCTTGGAAAATTAACCCTGAACTGAGGTTCTCTCTCAGTATTTATTCTCCAGGCCAGAAACTTACAGAAAAGGAACACAGGTGGAGTTATGGCTAAGTATAGTTTAATAATATAGGCTGGTAACATTAGTGAAATAACAAAGTGACATTCCATAATGCAATTTGCAAAAAGTTAAGTTGATCCACCAACAAAACCTTGTTCTTAGC
>NW_007726438.1:707571-711308 GCF_000696425.1 Galeopterus variegatus
TAAAGCTTAAGAATGGATATATGATGGTAGAGGTCAGAAGAGTTGAAGTAACTACAGACTGGTAGTTACAAGGTGTACCTATATATGCCTTTCATTAACTTGTACATTTAAGACTTGTGTACTTTATGTACATTGTATCTTAATTTTTAAAGAAATGAGAATGAACAGTGAGAGAATCTTTCAAAGGTCATAAAAATTGAGTTAATAATTAGATATATTTTTATTATTCAGATTACTGTCTTCTTTGGCAAGCTGGCATACTGGTTTGAGTGGAGGATTACTTTGCTAAATTGAAGACTTAGAGCTAGGAGAATTCTCACTTTATCTGGAGCTTCTAGAGTCTGGAAGTTGGTGAGGCTGGTGGTAAAGAAAATGGGAGTTATTAACAAATCTTGAGCTCAAGCCCAGTCAAACCAGAGGGGGTTCTACTTTCTAAGATTATGAGTATGGTCTCTCTAAGATTATGAGTATGGTGCACCTTGACTTATTCTACAGATGTGTTCCCCAAAAAATCATGTACAACCTAAAAGCACAAAGACGTAAAGCAAATTTATCCAAAATCAATGAAACAGAACAAAACTTTGGCATCTTGGCAAGTAACACAACTTCTCCGAATCTTGCTTTCTTCATCCATAAGACAACAATGGATGGAGTGATTCCTGATGTTCCTTCAAATTCTAAGTACAAATGAACAATACGCACATGGTCATCACCACATTCAGGAGAGGATCTTTACGACAGGCTTTTGTTTAACATATACTTTCTTTTAGCGCAACTCCCTTTTTCATCATAAGTCTTTCCTAANGTTATTAACAAATCTTGAGCTCAAGCCCAGTCAAACCAGAGGGGGTTCTACTTTCTAAGATCATGAGTATGGTCTCTCATTGGTGCACCTTGACTTATTCTACAGATGTGTTCCCCAAAAAATCATGTACAACCTAAAAGCACAAAGACGTAAAGCAAATTTATCCAAAATCAAGTGAAACAGAACAAAACTTTGGCATCTTGGCAAGTAACACAACTTCTCCGAATCTTTCTTTCTTCATCCATAAGACAACAATGGATGGAGTGATTCCTGATGTTCCTTCAAATTCTAAGTACAAATGAACAATACAAACATGGTCATCACCACATTCAGGAGAGGATCTTTACGACAGGTTTTTGTTTAACATATACTTTCTTTTAGCGCAACTCCCTTTTTCATCATAAGTCTTTCCTAATTGCTATGCAGATCAGATAACATGACTCAAGGCTTGCTTCAACTTCAGTTGAACCCTCCCTCTTCTCCACCCGTTCTTTCTTCTTTTATTCTTTTAGATAAAAATAAATGGGCATTGAAAAAACTGGGTAATACTGAATATATAAAAAAAATTGAAAACATTTTACTTCTTTACAAGTAAAACTGAAATCTGCATAATTTAGCATTCCTATAGCACATACATCATTCATCTCAGACTGTGTGTACAATTTAAAAAGTCTGATAACTGATAAACTATTTCAAAAGATTTGTTTGTTCATTTGAAGAAAGTTCTGTAAACTAAGGTTAATAATAGACACCCAGTCACTATTTGATTCTGCCAACTTCTATGGTAAATGTTGAGAGGCATAGTATAACATATAATTTTAAAATAACTGGACATATTTTGAAATTGCACACTGTTGCAGGCTAGATGTGAGAGCTACTGGATTCACAGAGACCTTTCTCCCGTGTATATTTCAAACCTGGCAGGCGCTAGCTCAGCAGAGGAAAGCACCAGTCTAAGTGCTCTGACTGAAGAGATAATTAGATATATATTTATTATTCAGACAGCTGTCTTCTTTGGCAAGCTGGCCTACTAGTTTGAGTGGAGGATTACTTTGCTAAGTTGCAGGTAGACTTAGAGCTAGATGAATTCTAATGAGCTGTACACTGATTATAAGTGAGACATTTGGGGAGGCAGAGAGCAGTAACTGCCTTAGATCGACTCTTTTTACAAAATGGAATGGTGGCCTGCATTCCCACAAAGAATAGTAGAGGGTGAAGAAAACAACACAGTAAACACTGAGTGGGTGGGGCAGGGGACCTGTCTAAAAGGGTCCTGATCATCAGAGCCCCTTCTCTCTCCCTGTGGAAACATACATTGGAAGCCAATTCACCCTCTGTGGAACACTGGTGAACATTCACCCAGAACACTAGGGTGTTAGTGAGACACATAAATGGCTGATGGCCTCAGGTGAGCCGGCATGACGCTTCTGCTAGACCTGCTCCATGTAGACCACTGCTTTCACTTTTGATATATTAACAATAGATTGGGCTAAAGTCATATTTTTTCTTTCTTCTCTTAAGAGACATGTCTCTCACCATGATATGCCTCTCACCATGATATGCTCCTTTGATTAGTTAATCTGTCAGAATTTTAAGTCTGTCTCTTTATTGTCCTGAGTCTGTTCTTATCTCTGATATTAACTCACTTGGGACAGTCAGTCCATCACAGAGCACTTTGATTTCCTCATCTGTAAAATTAATTTTAATGGGTCAATGATTCTTAACTTTAGTTGCTTATTGATGCTTAGGTTTCAAGCCACAAAAATTACGGCAAAATCTCTGAGGACGTAACTCAAGCATTAGTATTTTTTAAAAGTTTTCCAGGTGTTTAAACGTCCCCGGCAAGGCAGTATTGAGCACTCCGGCCTTTTGAATTAATATTTCATGACTCTTTGCTGTATCATCTCAAGTAAACTACTTAACTCTTTACTTCGGTTTTCTTCTCTATGAAAAAGGAACTTGAGAGACAGTGTTGCAAGAGAAAACAAATAATCTGCAAGGTGCTTAAGATTCATTAGGGATATATATATACTATTTTCAAAAAAACCAGTAATTTGCATACAGACTAAAATAGCACTAGTAATTCACATTTATTGAGCACTTGAGCATGTGTCACACATTTCTCCAATCCCTTTACACGGGTTTTCTTTTTCAATACCCACAACATGAGTAGAGACGGATACTATTCACTAGTTTGGAGTGGAGTAAACTGAGGCATAGACAGGTTCAGTGCCCTACTCAAGGTCATAAAGCTTGTGTCAGAGCTTGAATTTAAACTTAGACCATGCATCTTGAATTTGGAGCTTGTGCTTCTGACCTATACAGTACAATGAGCTGCCTTCTTACTTTTTAATTGTGCATCCAAATCCCTGTGACAAAATCCCAGATTAAAATCTGCTTTATTCCAAAGATTGTACAGTTGAATCCTTATCTATTTAAGAATATTAGAACTTAGCTAAAGATCGGTGACTTGGAGGGCTGGTAGGTTTGGTGGACTAGAACAGAGCCCTTGCCAGAGTTTTAACAAAATATGAGGGTTTTCAGTAAGGAATTGAGGAGATATGAGAGGCTGAGCTATAAGATCATGAAGCCCAAGATTAAGAATCTTCCTTCTAAAACAAATTCTGCTACATCGATGGTAGGAGTGTAAATTGGTACAGCTACTGTGGAAAACAGTGTGGAGGTTCCTCAGAGAACTAAAAATAGATCTTCCTTATGGCCCAGCTATCCCACTACTGGGTATCTACCCAAAGGAAATGAAATCAACATATCAAGAAAGACGCCTGCACTCCCATGTTCATCACAGCACTAGTCACAATAACCAAGAGATGGAGTCAACATAAATGCCCATTAAGAGGTAGATGAATGGTAAAAACACCTGTGATATATATACATAATGGAATACTACTCAGATATATATATAAAAAAAAAA
>NW_007726438.1:711935-726887 GCF_000696425.1 Galeopterus variegatus
AAAAAAAAAAGATATCTCATCATTTGCAGCAACATGGATGGAACTGGAAACCAACATGTTAAGTAAGTCAGATACAAAAAGACAAATACCACATGTTCTCAGTCACATGTGGAATCTTAAAAAAAGAAAAAAAATGTGGTTCTCATAGAAATAGAGAGTAAAATAATGGTTACCAGACTCCTGGGGTGGGAGGAGAGAGGAGGAGAGGTTTTGGATTAATGGGGACAAAACTATGCTACCTACCTTAAGTGAAGCATTGTGCACTATATGCATGTATTGAAACAACTTACTGTACACCACAAATATGTACAATTAAGTGCTAAAATATTTTGAATAAACAAATAAGTAAAGATGTTACTCTGTCAAAAAAAATCTGTCTTCTAATTGTGGTTACTAGAGGTGGGAAAGAGGAGGGGAGAGAGAAGATAGTGAGAGGTTGGTTAATGGACACAAAATTACAGCTGGATAGAAAAAAACAAGTTCTCTCGGTGTGGAGCTGAGTAGGAATCTATAATTAACAATGATTTTCTGCATGTTATCAAACCATTAGAAGAGAGATCAAATGTTTACATCACAAAGAAATGATTAAGTTTTACCATGACAAATATGCTAATTGCCCTGATTGGATCATCACACATTGTATACATGTGTTGAAATACCTCTGTATCCCATAAATATGTACAATTAATATTTTTCAATAAAAATACTACTAATAAGGATCTTCTGTACAGTTCACAGACAGAAAGTGACATGCTTAAGATGGGGCCTGTGTATGGTGACACTTGTTACTGTTACAGAGAAAGATAGAAATGACCTCATGTTTAGCTCTGACTGGACTCAGTGAGCTGCTCCAAATAGAGGCTGCCTGCTTCTGTGCATATGCAAGGTCGTGTCCATCATGCAGACCACATCATCTCTCGTCTGAACAACTGTAGCAGCCTCCTGCTGGTCTCTATATCCTACCCTGGTTATCCTGCAACACTTTTTTCTTAAAGCTGACAGAGTGAGAATTCACAGATTATGAATCAGATCACATCGCCCCTGCTTAAGACCCTTTAGTGGCTTCTCATAGTGTTAGAGTTAAACCCCAACTCCTACAACAGACTTTAAGGCTCTCTGCGATGTGGCCCCTGCCCCTTGTTATTCTTTCCTGCAGCTCCCTCCTTAGCTCACAGACTCCAGACACCCTTGCTGCTCACGCCTCCTGCAGTGCAACCAGTTCTTTCCTGCTCGAGACCCTGCACTATCTCATCCCTTAACCACCTTCTTCTCCCTGCTTTCCACACCTGCATTCTTCTTGTTCAGGCCTCCCCTTCAACAGCCCGCCCGGAGGAGTTCCTCACCATCCCAGTTTGAAGTGCATTTCTACACATCCTCTCACTCATTGTCCCCCCTACAGAAGTTGTCACTCACTATGACGTTGTTACTGTCATCCCTACACACATTCTCATTGTCACCCCTACACATACTCACTGTAATCCCTGCACACATTGTCACTCACCATCACCCCTACACACATTGTCACTCACTGTCACCCCTACATAAACTCTCACAGTAACTCGTACACACACTCTGTCACCTCTACACATATTCTTGCTGTAATCTCTGCACACATCGTCACTTGCTGTTGTACCCCTACACACACTGATGCTCTTTTTCAGACCACCCTGTTTTATTTTCATAATAGCATGTAGCACTATCTAATACTTCGATATTTTGTGTTTACTCTTTTACTCCCTCATGAGCTTGGTGTTAAGTTTATGAGAACAGGGACCATGTCTTTCTTGTTCACTGCTCTATTTTTTAGCAGTGTTTAGAATGTCCTGTTGAAGGGGTTCAGTAAATGTTTGCTTATTGATTATGAAAGAAACAGAAATTATTTTGAAAGAGTGACCTTTGGGCTAAAACAATAGTATTTTTTTTTTGGTGTTATACATAAGTACACATCAAAGAGTATATGAAACATTTGTGTGCTGGGGGCCCAGAGAAAATAAAAGACAGAGAAAAAAAGGTGAATCTCTTTCCATATCTGCTGGAGCTGGAATACACTCTTCTATCCATGGACATTGGAGACTCTCCAACTTTGGGGTTCTAGGACTTACACCGAGGACACCATCGACTTTCCTGATTTTGATGCCTTTGGACTTGGACTGAGCCACTACTGGCAACCAGTTTTCAAATGGCTTATTGTGGGACTTTTCTTTGTAATCACTTGAGCTAATTCCCCTAATAAATCCCCTCTTATATGTTTATAATGTATCCGATTGATTCTGTCTCTCTCTGGAGAACCCTAATACAGTACCCCAGCTCACTGAGAGCTTACAAAGACCCCCAGAGGTGCAGGTGTCAGTGAGACAGTTCTGAAAAGTGCCACAAGAAGCATCCAGCTCACCAGGCACTGGCAGGCTCTAGTATGGACCAGACACTGGATGTCCAGTGGAGACAAGGTCAGAGCCAGAGGTTGCTTTGTATTTCCTCCTAAGTATGGTCTTTAGGGATAGGTTAAAGAACATTTCTGTGGGGTATAAAGCACCTTCAGCTGATGCAGGCAGCATACCATCAAGACAAGTGTTGGCAAGTATTGGGGCCAGGATCACTGATGTCCTTAGGCTTAAAAAGAGTGTAAAATCAACTGGAATAGGATCCATTATTTGTAACTAAAACTATGACTGATACCCTGAACTTTTATTTATTTATTATAATTTAATGTGTATTTATTTTTACACTGTTTCTTTAGGCTGTCTTAGGACAGGCTTTACTGGATATGTATAAATCCTATTTTTACTCTTTCAAGGGACAGAGCCACAAATCAAACTGGCTTATACAAAGTAGATTTATTGCCCTACATAACTGAAGATTCTATGGGTTTAATTTCAATGGTAATCTTTTATTTTTTGAACTGCCTGGTGGGCATATGGATGCTCATTATAATAATCTTCTTGAATATGAGAAATATTTTTAAATAAACTAAAACAAAACAAAACAAATATAAAGTGGCTGGATCCAGGAATTTGAGAAACATTATCAGTACTTGGTCTCTCCTCCTCTAGGTTGGTTTTCTTTCCTCTGTAGGCCTTCTCCAGGTGGGATCCCCTGCAGCTCCATGCTTGATATATTTACAGCTGGTGGCATAGTAGCAAGACTGCTTATCTTCTCCACAGTTCCAGAAGTCCCAGAATTGACCACTGGCCTGAGTCAGGCTTCAAGCCAGTCCTTGGAACAACCTATGAGGCTGGAGGAATGTGGTGTTCTGCTGGGTGAGGCCCCACTCCCACGCTCACCCTGCAGCTCAGTGTCTAGAGCCATCCTGCTATAGGGAACGGCATGGGAGCCTGAGGGGCGATACCCCTTGTTCAGCTAGTTGCAGGGGGATCCCTCATGTGTGGCACGGCTCCGTGGAATTTCCTGTTTGCCTTTTGTTACTTGACAAAGTTTTCCAAAGTTAAAAAGCCCAACCTTTTGGCTTGGCATGGCTTTGGGGAATTCCAAGGACCCTGGAGTTTCTCAAAGGACATGATAAATATGTATCAGAATTAATTAGCTTATTCAAAGGGCATTGTCAGTACTACAGGTGTTTTTCATGCATGTTCCCAGTATGGGTTGGCTTGATTTAATTTTGTTGTTGATTTTTCCTGTTAGTGGTGTGTGCATTGACCCATAATTTTAGAATAACCAGCTCTATAGTTGTGATCATGGTCTTGTGCGTGTGGAATGAAGTTATTGTGTTAAATTTTTATAAATCCACATCCGAGTGCAGTAGTGTTTACAACTAATTGATCACAACCAGTTACAGATTTCTTCGTTCCTTTCCACTCCCACTGCTTCATTTGACTCACCAAGAATATATCATTCTGGGATTGGAATGACGCAATATCTGAGAAGGGTCATTTAACTTCTCACTTTGTCTGCTGTGCTGTTCCTGGAGTCAGTTGGCAGAGATATGAAACGTTTTGTTATAGAGATAAATAAGTAAAATAGTATAAAAATATAAACAAGTTTTGATATTAACAGGTTTGTTTGATATTAACAATTTGTTTTAGGTTAGTTTATAAGTTAAAATCATTTAACAATAATAGAGATTTATTGTTATATTTTATTATATAGAATCATAATATAGGGCTGGCCCAGTGGCGCACTGGAGAGTGCGCTGCTTGGGAGTGCAGCGGCGCTCCCGCCGAGGGTTCGGATCCCATGTGGAGACCGGTTCCCACTCACTGGCTGAGCGCGGTGCGGGCGCAACACCGAGGGTTGCGATCCCGTTACCGGTCAGTAAAAAAGACAAAAAGGAAAAAAAAAATCATAATATAAGTAATATGGTTTTAGTTGGTTAAAAATTAGCATAGTTGATATAAACATAAACATTATTAAATTGTTAAACATAAGTATAAGTAAGATTAATAGAATGTAAGTTTACATATACGTTAAAAAGGTTAAGAATTATAGTTCAAACTAAAAGTCTGATGCTCTTTAAAGCCAAGCATGCTATTATTGTATAGTTTCCTGGCCACAAGCCACAGACTTTGGGGTAAACTATTGATACATGAGTGGGTGCTTTTGTCAGAACATGAGTGCTTTGGAACATTGTGACCTTTCCTTTTCAATAGAAATAAAATAAGAAATGTTTTGATTAAAAGATAAATCATTATGTAAAAGATTAAGTAAAAAATATAAATAAAACAAGATTCATGTGGTTGTTGTCCACACTTGCACTAGACATCTGTGGTCCGCCTTTCTCTTTTTCCTTCGCCAACTCCACACCACCTATTCAGGTCCAACGAGTCCTGCGGAGCTGGACTCCAGCAGCTCAGGAATGAGGCTGCGCATTGCTTCCCAATGCATGGTTTGCCAAAGGATGGTGTGGTATTTTGACTAGAAGAAAGGGAATGGATGCTGGGCAGGAGAAACCCAGGTGACCGCTTCCCTTCTTGAGGATTGTTTAAAGGAACAGGGACACGACAAAGTCTCCTCAAGACAGAGATAGCTATTTCCCCATTTGTCTCCCACATTCTGTTGAGGTCCTCAGGCAACTTCAAAGCAGAATTACTGTCCATAAGTCATTAAGAAGCACCAGTATTATCCTATTGGTAGAAAGAGTAAACAGAATTACACTTTTGTCAGTAAAACTAGTATTAATATCCTCTCTCATGACCAAGATTCACTTCTTGACCAAACTCTAGCCAGGATCCTCTCGGCCTTTTCTTGACAAGCATTCAACCTTGACCTATAAAGACTTAAACAAATATAACAGTTTCCAACAGCTCAAGGCCACATCCCTAGAATGACCCTAGTCCTCCTTAAAGTACCTGCCTGAGAGAGCTCAAGGCTGCCAAAGAATCAAGTGTTTCAGCCAACACCTGAAAATAGGGCCCCTGTCTCCTAGTCCCTGTGAGAGAGTGGGAGCCTGACTCTGATAAGCTTCAGTAGCAAACCCAAATAAGTTTCACACGGACCAACTCCCTCCCTTCCCACTTTTTATAATTTTTTCACTTCCCTAACTCTACTTAGCCCCCGCTCACCTGACCTACCTACTCCCTCATTCTCTCTTTAAAATGTGCAGTCACCTCTGTACAAATCAAATTTGAGTTCAGTTCACACTGGACTCTTTTCTCTATTGCAATAGTATATTATTGACTAAAATCTGTCCTGACTATTTTACTAGTGTCCAGCTTTGGTTTTGTTTGACACCTATATCACCTGCAGGTAAAAAATATTAGAAGTTCAGTGCCAGTGTATTTCAGGGGCAAATGCTCTAAAACCAAAAACCTAGAGAAGGCTGCCCTCTACTGGCTAAAAATATTGGTTTGGCAATGTGTGTTTGTTTTTTTATTTCTCACACCCAATTTTTGTACACGTGCCCAGTTATTACTGTCTGTATTGGAACATAACTTCTGCATAACATAATGCAACTAACTGAGCATTAGAAACCATCATACTCCAGACCAGCACAGCTTGAGCAGGGTTATCTGGCTGACATTCTGGCTGGTTGGCTCAGCTGTGGATAGGCTGCCTGAAAGTGCTAGTCTACTATTTACTAGCACTTCAGACTGAAAACGCCAACTGAAAAACCGTTGTTACTTCACGTAAGTGCAATAAATTCTCCATTTCAATTGTAGTATTAGGAGAGTTTGCTGATTACATTGTTTATCTGCACCTTCCTTAATCTTCCTTTAGTGGGGATGGTGGGAGGGGTGGGGAACACATTTTGAAAAAAAGTCCTTGTTCACTATAGGGAATTTGAAAAATAAAAACCTTAGAAGGGAAAGTATTGATGAAATTACACTTTAAAAACTTGTAAGAAAGCCAGGATGAGCAATGATTCTAAACTGCCCCTCTCTCGCACTCCTCCATTATAGATTTCCTGGTATCCTGTCCCAGTGGTCGCTGCCCTCCGTCTCCACCCTCCACCCAGATCCCTGCTGTCAGTGCATGACTTCACTCTGTACCTCACTACAAAGTACCCTGCAGTGGAGGCTCTGGCAGCTTCCCTCCTCCCCAGTTGTCTCCAGAGCTCTCTCCTTCCTGCCATTTTCAGAGGCAGAGCTGTCCTCCTTGTCCTGAATGTGAATTCCTCCCCCTCTGCCCATCCCCCCAAATTATATTATTTCAAATGTTCTTCACTGTCCAACACCTTGAAGTGCTTTCTGTTAGAAGCAGCTCTCACCCCAATGATCTTGCTAGATAGTATTCTAGAGAGTATTCTGTTTTCCTCATCATCACTGCCCAACTTTTTGAATGATCTAAGCTAACTCTATCCCACCTACGGGAACAGCGTTCACACAAATCACCATCTAGCTGTTATTCTCCTTGACCGTTCTGCAACAGTTGGCACTTCACCTCCTGGAGTCTCTTCTGCTTTCTCTTCTGGTTCTCTCTTTATGCCTCTGACTTTTCCCGGTTCTTTTCTGTCTCTTCTTGTCTTCTAACTCACAGCATCTCAGATGTTTTGGTTCATAGACTCCCTAATAAAATAATTTTGAAAATTATGTACCACGTCAAACACTTTCAAGTTGACATGTAAATTTTTAAATAAGATTAAAAAGATATAAGGAATATCTGATATGGTGAATATTATACATGCGCTTTAAATACATTTTTGCCACATCTGTGGAGCTGTACCTTTAGTCTATGAAAAACTTCCATTATATAATTTAATTGGAAAACATAGCCTTCATCGTCAAACTGATCAATCAGAAAAAGACTTTGCATTCCAACTCAAACAAATGTGTTAATATCTGTCCCTGTGACAACCATCTTGCTTCTAAATTCTAAGACTTAGGAGGGAAAAAAGAAAGGAATAAGAAAGAAAAAGAGAAAGGACAAGAAGGGTGAGGCAGGAGGCCTTGCCATGGGTTTGTCACTTAGAGGAAGTAAGGCCCATGCACTTTAATATTTCTTTCACAAGCTCTACAGTCTCAAATTTTTCCCTTTGTTGTGGGGGCTCTAGAGGTGTTTATACCTGGTGGAAATGCACCAGAGTAAAATTCTGTATGTGTGGATGGATGGATGAATGGAGAGATGGATGGATGGATGAAAGGTATGCCCTCCTTTTGTAAAATGAGAGAAGGATAATTGTGAAAGAGAAACTGGGAAAGGAGAACAAGTAGACATGGAGTACTATCAGACTGGTTTTAGGAAAGAGTAATTTAAAAATTGGGTATCTGTAAATCTATTCCCTTAGAACTATCTGTGTAGCTTGGTACTCCTTCAGACATCTTCAGGGTTTTGCATATCCTTGTTTGAAATGAATTTTTTATAAAATTAACTACTTGTAACTTTATGTTTTTTTTATCTTATGGAACCAAGCAGAACTACTACAATTGCCACTGCTGCAGTCACTGTCAGCACTAGTGTCACCAAGTAGCCACCATTGTCATGCAAGCAGCCCACCACTACTGGAGTCACCACTGCCATGCAGGCAGCCTGTCAAAGCCACCTCTACAACTATCACCACCACAAGGGAGACCTGCAACCACAGCAGCAACTGTGGAAGCCACTGCTGCTGTGCAGGTGGACTGTCAATCACTAGACTGCATTGACACAAGGAGGTCACCAGTGGAGTCCAGGTAAAGAGAGTAATAGAAGAAACAACTGCTCTACCAGATGACAGACATCAACATAGAGATAGAAGAAATATAAAAAAACATGAAAATATGAGTCCACCAAAGGGATACAATAACTCTCAAGTATCAAACCTATAGAGCAAGAAACCCTGGAAAACAATGAAAAGGAATTCCAAGCAAAAATTTTAAGGAAACTCAGTGAGAAACAAGAATATGCAGTTAGACAACACAATGGACTGAGCAAAACTATCCAGGATATGAAAGAGGAAATTTAAAAAGAGATTAATACTTTAAAAAAAGAATGTAGCAGAACTCATGGAACTCAAGGAGTCATTCAATGAAATAAAAAACACAAATGAGAACTTATACAGTATATTAGAGTGGGCAGGAGAAAGAATTTCTGATCTTGAAGAGAGTCTCTTCAAAATAACTCAGATACATGGAAGAGAGAGAGAGAGAGAGAGAGAGAGAAGAATTTTTTAAAATGAAGAAAATCTAGGAGAAATAGCAGACAACCTTAAGCACACAAGCATCCAAATCATGGGTGTTCCTGAAGGGGAGGAGAAACGAAAAGGCATTGAAAACATATTAAATGAAATAATAGCGTAAAATTTCCCAGGTATAGGGAGAGACATGGACCTTCAGATTCAGGAGGCTCAAAGGTCTCAAAACAGACTGAACCCAACAAGTTCCTCTCTGAGGCACATTATAGTCAAACTGGTAAAACTCAAAGACAAAGTCAATCCTCAAAACAGCAAGAGAAAAGCATCAAGTCACCCATAAGGGAATCCTCATCAGACTAACAGAAGACTTCTCAACAGAAGCTTTACAGACCAGAAGAGAATGGGTTGATACATTCAAAATACTAAAAGAGAAAAAAATGCCAGACAAGAATACTGTACTCAGGAAGGCTATACTTCAGAAATGAAGAAGAAACATGTATTTCCCAGATGAACAAAAACTACAAGAGTTCATGATGGAGTTTGGATGTATTGTCCTCCCAGAACTCATGGAAATCTGCTCTCCATTGTGGCAGTTTGGGTCATGGAGATGGATCCCTCATGAATGTATTAATGCTCTCCCTGGGGGATGAGGGATAGTGAGAGAGTTCTCACTCTATTAGTTCACACAAGAGTTGGTTGTTTAAAAGACCCTGGCCCCTCCTCTCTCTCTTGCTTGCTCTCACCATATGATCTGCTTATACCTGCTGGCTGCCTGCCACTTTCTGCCATGAGTAGAAGCAGCCTGAGGCTCATGCCAGATGCAGCTGTCCTAGAATTGTAAGTTCTTTATAAATTACCCAGTCTCAGGTATTTCTGTTATAGAAACACAAACAGACTAATACAGAAAATTGGTACCAATTGGGGTGTTGCAATACAGATACCTGAAAATGTGGATGCAGCTTTAGAACTGGGTATTAGGCAAAGTTTGGAGGAGGTTGGAGGACTTAGAAGAAGACAAAAAGATGAGGGAAAGTTTGGAACATTTTAGAGATTAGTTAAATGGTCATGAGCAGAATGCTGACAGAAACATGGACAGTAAAGGCCATGCAGATGATGAGGTCTCAGATAGAAATGAGGAACTTACTGGGAATTGGAAAAAAGATCACCATTGCTACACCATAGCAAGGAACTTGGCTGCATTGTGTCTATGCCCTTGGACTTTGTGGAATGTGGGATGTAAGAGTTGTGAACCAGAATGTTTGACAGAAGAAATTTCTATAAGCAGTAAAGCATTATGGAAGCTGCATGGTTACTTTTAACAGCATACTCTCAGTTATGGTGGCAAAGGCATGATGTAAAGCTGGAATTTAAAAGGGAAGCAGAGCATAAAGATTTGGAAACTTTGCAGCCTGGCCATGAGGTAGAGAAGCAAATAAAATGGTTCCTAAAGACATTAGATTGGCAGTGAAGCAGTCAGATGCTAATAGCCAAGACAGTGAGAGAAAAGCCCTAAAGACATTTGAGAAGTCTGGAAGCATGCCCTACTCATCACAGGCCCTGAGGCCTAGAAGGACTGAGTCGTTCTGGAGGACAGACCTGGGGTGCAGCTGCCCTCAGGAACCTACTCCCTGCATCCCAGCTGCTCCAGCTGGAGCAGCCCCAAGTGTGGTTCATGCAGCAGCTCTGGAGAGTAGAAGCCTGAAACCTCGGTGGTGTCCATGTTTTGTTAAGTCTGCAGGCCAGCAGGACATGAGAACAGTGGAGGCATGGCAGCCTCCACCCAGATTCTAGAGGATGTATGGAAAAGCCTGGGGGTCTAGGCAGAGACCTGCCACAGGGATGGAACCACCGCAGAAGCCATCTACTAGAGCAATGCTGAGCAGGAAAGTGGAGTCAGAGACCCCACAGAGGGCCCCCACCAGGGAAATGTCTAGTAAAGCCAAGGTGGGGCTGCTGCCAGGACCCCAGAACTGCAGGGCCAGTGGTAATGTACAACATAGGCCTGGAAAAGCTGGAGGCACCAGTGCAGCCCATTGGGCTGTGCCCAGGAGAGCTGTGGGGGTTGGGTTGCCCAAAGTTTTGGGGGTCCAGATACCCAACTGTGGCCAGGATGCAGGGTTTAGAATAAAAAAAGATTATTTTGGAGCTTTAAGACATAATGTCTGCCCTGCTGGGTTTCGGACTTGTTTGCAGCTTGTTTCTCCTTTCTTCTGGCCTATTCCTCCCTTTTGGAATGGGAATGTATACCCAATGTATGTTCCACCATCATATCTTGGAAGTAGATACATTTGTTTTTGATTTTTACAGGTTCACAGCTGGAAGGAGTTTGTCCATGAGTTTTGGGAGGTCAGGGGCAGAATGATGGAGTTTGGAGGTATTGTCCTCTGAGAACTCATGGAAATCTGATATCCAGTATGACAGTCTGGGTCATGGGGGTGGATCCCTCATGAATGGATTAATGCTTCCCTGGGGGATGAAGGGTAGTGAGTGAGTTCTCACTCCATTAGTTCCCATGAGAGGTGGTTGTTTAAAAGACCCTGGCACCTCCTCTCTCTCTCTTGCTTGCTCTTGCCATGTGATCTACCCAGCCTGAGGCCCATGCCAGATACAGCTGTCCCAGAATCATAAGCCAAATAAACCTCTGTTCTTATAAATTACCCAGTCTCAGGTATTTCTGCTATATAGCAACACAGACAGACTAATACAGTTCACCATTACATAACCAGCCCTACATGAAATCCTCAAGGGAATCCTGCATCTGGAACCTGAAAAAAATGTAATAACTACCACAAACACACAAGAAAGAACAAAACCCACTGGTAGAACAAAAATTCAAATGAGAAAGATAAAGAAATTGTATTTTACCACCTCCAAAAGCCAACTAGTACTGAAGATAAATAATAAAAGAGAAAGAAAGAAAACATACATAACACATCCAAATAAAAATCAGTAAAATACCAGAAGTAAGATGATAACTTTCACTAACAAGCCTAAAAGTAAATTGATTAAATTTCCCACTCAAAAGACACAGACTGACTGACTGGGTTTAAAAGCCAAACCCAACTATATGCTCTCTACAAGAGACTCACCTCACCTGTAAAGACACATACAGACTAAGAGTGAAGGAATGGAAAAAGATATAGCATGCAAATGGAAATAAAAGATGAGCAGGGGCAGCTAATATTATATCCAATAAAATAGACTTTAACCCAAAAACTGTAAAAAGAGACAACGAAGGCAACTCTATAATGATAAAAGTATTTATCCTGCAAGAAGACATAACAATCATAAAAATATATGTACCCAACATTGAAGAACCCATATATATAAAGCAAACACTATTTGACTAAAGGAAAAGAGATAGACCCAAGTACAGTAATAGTTGGGAACCTGAACACCCCTCTTTGAGTATTGAACAGAACATCTAGGCAACAAATCAACAGAGAAACACAGGATTAAACTACATTTTATGCCAACTGGACATGGAAGATATCTACAGAACATTTCATCCAACAACTACAGAACATACATTGTTCTCATCAGCACATGTAATGTTCTCCAGGATAGACCACATATTAGATCACAAATCAAGTCTCAACAAATTTTTGAAAAATTGAAATCATTTCAAGTATCTACAATGGATTAAAACTAGAAATCAATAACAAGCAAACCTCTAGAAACCATACATATACATGGAAATTAAGCAACATACTCCTGAATGACATATGGGTCCAAGAAGAAATTAAACAGGAAATCAAAAAATTTCTTGGAACTAATGCAAATAAAGACACCTCATATCAAAACCTATTGGATACCACAACAACAGTACTAAGAGGGAAGTTTATTGCAATAAATGTTTACATCAAAAGAATAGAAAGATTTCAAATAAACAAGCTAACCCCAGAGAAGTAGAAAAACAAGAATAATCCAATCCCCAAATTAGTGGATAGAAAGAAATAATTCAGATTAGAGCAGAACTAAATGAAACAGAAACACAAAAAATGATACAAAAGATCAATAAACAAAAAGTTGTTTTTTGAGAACATAAACAAAATAGACAAACCATTAGCTGTGCTAACTAGAAAAAGAAAATAGAAGTTCCAAACTACAAAAATTAGAAATAAAAAAGGAGACATTACAACAAATACCATAGAAATACAAAGAATCATTAGAGACTATTATAAACAACTATACACCAACAAATTTGAAAAACTGGAGGAAATGGATAAATTTTTGGACACAAACAAATTACAAAGACTGAACTATAAGACACAGAAAATATTGAAGCAGTAATCAGCAGTCCCTGAATGGCCAAAGCAACCCTGAGCAAAATAAATAAATAAATAAATAAAGCCAGAAGCATATCACTACCTAAGTTCAAATTATACTGCAAAGCTATGGTAACCCAAACAGCATGGTACTGACATAAAGACAGACATGCAGACCAATGGAACAGAAAAGAGAACCTAGAAATTAACTCTCAAAATTATAGCCAACTGATCTTCAACAAAGGCATCAATACATTGGGGAAGAAACTGCCTGTGCAATGAGTGGTACTGTGAAAACTCAACATCCATATGTAGAAGAATGAAACTAGACTTGTACCTCTCACCATATGCCAAAATCACCTCAAATTGGATGAAAGACTTACATATAAGACCTGAAACTATAAAACTCCTGACACTTCAGGAAGTAGGACTGAGCAACAACTTTATGAATATGACTCCAAAACCACAGGCAACAGAAGGAAAAATAAACAAATGAGATTATATCAAACTAAAATGCTTCTGAACAGCAAAAGAAACAATTAAGAGTGAAAAGACAACCTACAGAGTGGGAGAAAATATTTGCAAACTATGCATGTAACAAAGGATTAATATCCCGAATATTCAAGGAACTCAAAAAACTTAACAGTATAAAAACAAATAACCTGATTAAAAAATGGGCAAAGGAGCTGAACAGGCATTTCTCAAAGGAAGATATACAAATGGCCAACAGACACATGAAAAAATGCTCACCATCACTCAGCACCAGGGAAATGCAAATCAAAACCACACTGAGATAGGATCTCACCCCGGTTAGACTGGCTATTATTAAAAAGACAGAGAATAACAAATGCTAAGCAAGGATGCAGAGAAAGAGGAACCTTCCTACACTGTTAGTAGGACTGTAAATTTGTGCGGCCATTATAGAAAATGGTATGGAGTTCTTCAAACAACTACAGATAGAACTGCCATACAATCCAGCAATTCCACTGCTGATTATATACCAAAAGGAATGGAAATCATCATGTTGAAGGGATACCTGCACTCCTATGTTTATTACCGCTCTATTTACAATAGTCAAGAGTTGGAACCAATGTAAATGTCCTTTGTCAGATGACTGGATAAGGAAAATGTGGTATAAATACACAACAGAATAGCATAAAAAGAATAAAATACTGCCATTCGCAGCAACATGGATGAACTTAGAGAAAATCACATTAAGTGAAATAAACCAGGCACAGAAAGAGAATTACCACATGTCCTCACTCATAAGTCGGAGGTTAAAAAATAAACAAATAAAAAAAAAAGAAAGAAGGAAGTATATACAACAATAACAACAATACGTTAAACTTTCAAAAGGAGAGAGGTTACTAGAGGTGGGAAAGGGGAAAGGAAGGATGGATAAGGGAGGACTTGGTAAAGGGACATGAAAAATGATTACATTGTATAATGTTGAATATACCAATTATCCTGATTTGAACATCACATATTGCACACAGGAATTAATATTCAACTCTGTACTCATGTATATGTACAATCAACTATGTTATAATAAAAAAAATAAATAAAATAAAAATAAATAGAAAATAGAAATATATATTAAAAAATACTCAAAAGGTATAAAAATCTATGGGACCACAATAATATCTAAAAACAAAACAAACCAACAAAAAAAGGTAAACATACAAACCAAAAATTTCTTGCCCACATTGGAGGTGACTATTATACCAAATCCTTATTCCGAAAATTGTTAAGAGAAATGATTTATTCTGCATGTAGTTCAGGGTAACAAAATAGCCCCCGTTGATGAGAAAATAGCTTTGTAGGAGAACACCAAGTAAAAAATGTAGAAAAAATGACCAAAAAATCACCATTCTCCAACCACAACTGAAATAACTGATTCCATTAAGAATCATGAATGTGGCAGTACCAAAAAATCACCATTCTCCAACCACAACTGAAATAACTGATTCCATTAAGAATCATGAATGTGGGATCAAATCATTAGATAAATGGTTAATAGAAAAATTTTTCCATATTAGCCCATATATTACCTGCCAATAACAAGGGGGGGGAGCACTGCACATTTATTTTTTTTTTTAATTTTTATTTTGTCAATATATAATGTATATGATTATTATGGCCCTTCACCGACACCTCCCGCCCTCCTCCCTCTCTCCCCTC
>NW_007726439.1:0-307 GCF_000696425.1 Galeopterus variegatus
TATGATACAACTAAATAATGTTGATACATTTTAGCAAAAGAAAACTTGCCTGTTTTAATCTCAGTTTAGGAATATAATTTAATTCCTAATTAGGAGTGTAGGCTTTTCCCCTCCCCTTAATTTTTTAAGAATTTTTCAGCTGTACAAAAGTTGAAAGGATTATATGATAAACATCTGTATACCCTTAACCTAGTTCGACAATTTTTTTTTTTATTAAAAACTAGTGAATTTATTTTATGGAAATTACAGCTCAATAAAGTTTACTTGAAATATAAAATAAAATGATGTTTTACAAACCCCACTTTAA
>NW_007726439.1:648-3611 GCF_000696425.1 Galeopterus variegatus
CAGCTCAATAAAGTTTACTTGAAATATAAAATAAAATGATGTTTTACAAACCCCACTTTAACTGCAGGAGAAAATGTTATATCACATAGGCTCTTCTGAGATCGTCATATCCACTTGTCTTCTTGGTAAAAGGCAATACGTGCCTTCAATTTAAATGGAGAGAGATGTTGTGCTTTTTCTCTACTACTATGACTATTTCCTCAAAATGATAACATTTCAAGGGGAAATAACAATATAAATTTCCTTGGGCAATACTGCTGATGTGATTTATTTTATATATATATATACACACACACATATTATTATATATAAGCATATAAACATATATATAAGCATAATAAATTATTTTACCATTACTCCTCTCCTGCGTTCCTTTATTTTGCCAAAGGGATACCTGTACTTCAGTGTTTATTGCAGCTCTATATACGATAGCCAAGAGCTGGAACCAGCCCAAATGTCCATCATTTGATGAGTGGATAAGGAAACTCTTGTAAATCTACACAATGGAATACTACTCTGCTATAAAAAAGAACAAAATCCTACCATTCACAACAACATGGATGGACTTAGAGAAAATTATATTAAGTGAAACAAGTCAGGCACAGAAAGAGAAATACCACATGTTCTCACTTATTTGTGAGCTAAAAATTAATAAATAAATAAACACACAAACTAATAAAGGGTGGGAGGAAGAAGACAAAATAACCACAAAAATTCCTTGAACTATTAAAGTCAAGTGCATAGATACGATGTGTGGGGGGGGGAGGACAGGAGGTGGAAAGGAAGGGGTAAAGGGGTGTGAAAATCAAGTACAATGTATTTTGAGAAGTAAAATAAAATTAAATTAAAAAAATAATATGACAATTTTTAACTTTTTCTCATATTTGCATTCTGTCTCTAAAACACCCACCCACACAGAGGCGTGCGTGTGTGGGCTTCTAGTTGTAATTAGTTTTTCTGAACAATTTGAAAGCAAGACATTGTGACGCTTCACTACTAAATACTTCAGTATCTCTTAAGAACAGGACTATTGTCAAACTCAGTAAAATATGACATTGATTTAATAGTATTGTGTATATCAGTTGTCTCAATATTTTGTGGTGTAAAACAGCAATGGTGTATTTTGTCTCATGACTCTATGCGGTGGTTGAGTGGTTCTTTGTTGATCTCACCTGAGCTCACTCCTACTAGTGTATTCAGCTGATGGGAGGGCTAGGACTAAGCTCAGCTGGGATTTGAAAGATTCTTTTCCTTCTAAAGTTTTGACTTACTTCTTTTATGGTTTTGATTCCTTCTGTCATAATCTTATTTTTCTAAAACCTTATGAGAGTATTTAGTCATAGTCTCTGTTAACTGTTTGTCTGTGTATTTTTTAGGAATATTATAATGCATGAAGGTAGTTGGGGGATATCTCACACACGTGTGCCAACAGAATCTCGGCCAGGTCACGTAGCCCTGATAGCCGGATTTTATGAAGATGTCAGTGCAGTTGCCAGAGGTATTTTTCATTTAGACAATTTTACTAACCTGAAAATTAGTCATATAAATATTGCTTCTTTACCACTGCATCATGTCACAAAGTGAAAAGTGTATTTTGGGATAATTTTGACAAGTGTTTTAGCATACCTACTCACATGAACACACACTGGTATTGATTCTGGAATTAAGATTTTGTCTTTCATCATCCTGTGCTATTGAAAGAGTATGGTTGGATGGATTCATGGTTTTTCAAGATATAACTCTCAAAAGTTCAAATGTGATTTTCAATTTTAGTAAGAAGTAAGTTATCTATCGTTAATTGTTTTTTTAATGGTGGTATAATACATGTAATATAAAATCTATCACTTGTTTTACATTCATTCGCCAACTAGTTGTTATTATTATTATTTGAAGAATACTTTCTTAGAGGCATATTTCATCATGTATATATTACTATTATTATTGCTTGCTTTTTTTCTCAATTTCTTGAAGGATGGAAGGAAAATCCTGTTGAATTTGATTCTCTTTTTAATGAAAGCAAGTACACGTGGAGCTGGGGAAGCCCAGATATCTTGACTATGTTTTCCAAAGGTAAGAGTCACTTGATTAGATTTTCTTAGGTAGTAAATAGGTAATAAATCAATATGGTAGTTTTTTATGTATTTTATGGTATTTATTGATTTTGAGACACATATTTTCACATTTTTAACATTTCTGTAGAAGGGGTATGTATCACAATGGATAAACATGTCAGTTTAATTGGCAGTGTTTTTTCCTTCTTAGTTATATTTGAAATATTGGCACATTATACAGTTAAGAAGTATTTTGTATTCAGTGAAATGGTATATGGCTCTATCATGTAACAGCTTTATAATCCTGGGCAAGTTAGATAACCTCTCACCTTCAGTTTTCTTTTTTGTAAAATGTGATAATAATTTCTATCTCATAGGTTTGTTTTTAGAATTAGATAATTCATATGAAACGTTTAGCAACATACTTGTCATATAACTTCATTATGATGATGATATTGATGTCTGGTTTATTACACTTAAATTATTAAAGAAGTTAGTAGATATTTACGTGAAAATTTAAATGTTAAAATTTATATTTGTAATTCCTATTTTAATATATGAATATTTCATGATGATGATATTGATGTCTGGTTTATTACACTTAAATTATTAAAGAAGTTAGTAGATATTTACTTAAAAATTTAAATGTTAAAATTTATATTTGTAATTCCTATTTTAATATATGAATATTTCATATATTTTGACATTTAATATATACAATCATCCCCTTGGTATCACAGGGGATTGGTTTTAGCACCCCTGCAGATACTAAAATCTGTGGATTTCAAGTCCCTTTTATAAAATGGCGTAGTATTTGCATATAACCTATGCACATCCTCTTGTATACTTTAAATCGTTTCTAGGTTACTTATGTTAGCTAATACAAGGTAAATGCTATATAAATAGTTGTTG
>NW_007726439.1:3795-6481 GCF_000696425.1 Galeopterus variegatus
TAGCAACATACTTGTCATATAACTTCATTATGATGATGATATTGATGTCTGGTTTATTACACTTAAATTATTAAAGAAGTTAGTAGATATTTACTTAAAAATTTAAATGTTAAAATTTATATTTGTAATTCCTATTTTAATATATGAATATTTCATGTATTTTGACATTTAATATATACAATCATCCCCTTGGTATCACAGGGGATTGGTTTTAGCACCCCTGCAGATACTAAAATCTGTGGATTTCAAGTCCCTTTTATAAAATGGCGTAGTATTTGCATATAACCTATGCACATCCTCTTGTATACTTTAAATCGTTTCTAGGTTACTTATGTTAGCTAATACAAGGTAAATGCTATATAAATAGTTGTTGTACTGTATTCTTAAGTTTGTATTATTTTTTATTGTTGTATTGTTATTTTTTGTGGGATTTTTCCCGAATATTTTCTATCCAAAGTTAGTTGAATCCACTGATGAGGAACCAGCTGATATGGAGGGCTGACTGTATGGCATTTAATATATATGGCATTAAAACATGGCATTTAATATATTGAATATGGCATTTGGATTTGTTGTGTTTATTGTTGTGCATAAATCTGCAAGTATTAGGACATTTCTTGAATAGAAAATTTATATTATTTTATAAAATCAGTTGGATGAATTTCATATCATTAAATGCTTTTTAGTGAGACCAAAATGATTGATCATTTCATTTAATGAAAAAGTTTTGTGACATTATACTTAGCCATGTGTGTAATTATAAGAACTGGAAGTATTGAGGATTATTATGTGTTTTGTGTAAAGAAAAATACATATTCAGAATTTTACGTATGATATTCATAAAAATTATTATACTGGGGAGACCAAAAAAACCCTCGAACTTCTTGCCATTTATATATTCCCTTCTTTGGAAAACAGTTTATCTTCTTGAGGGGCTGGTGGTGGTGAGAGCTTATTAAGTTGCTATGGCTTACCAAACCTTCCCACTTCTGGCTATAATTGATGGGACAGGACCAATGCCTGAATTGGAGACAATCCAATAGGAATGTTCCATTTCTTATGGTAACCAACAAACCCACTAAGATCTCTCTTTTTTCTTTTTTTCCTTTTCCTGGAAAACAGTTAATTAAATAATTAATTTTATTATTGAAACATAATTGGTTATGCATGTTTGGTGTTCAGATTTTAATATCAATACATGTGTACAATATGTGATGATCAAATTAGGATAATTAACCTATTCATCATTACAAAATGTAAGTATTCTTTGTGTCCATTAATCAACTTCTTTCCACCTCCCCTTCTTCCGTTTTCCCCCTCTAATAACCACAGTTCTGTTTTCCTCTTCCCCATTCAGTTCTTTTTATTTGGGATGTAGGAAGTACAATGGCTAAGCTGTGGAATAGGGTCATTAGAAATGAGCTGATGTGATAGAGATTGTCATTTTTTCATTATGACTTGCAAGAGCCTATCTAACCCAGAAATTCAGTAAATTGATTAGATTCTTAATAAAATCTTGCAAATGTGTAAGATTATCATATCCGTTGACCTCTTCAAACTGTTTGGCAATAAGCAATATTTATTCCCTTATACTGAGAAAAATACACATAGTCTACGAATAAAATTAGTAAAATATTTAAATTTTCTTCTTGCTTTAGGAAGGTTTACACACCAAATATCTTCATTTTAGATGTATCACCCTTAGAGGCACACATTTTTTGAATGGTTTAATCCTCAAAGGGAGACAAACTGTGGTGCTTATTTTTGTTTTGATTATTAGAATTATGACTTTGGTAAATTAATTAACTTACATGTAATGTATCTGTAAAATTAAAATGTGTTATTGTGAGGACAAAAAGCAATGGAATATGTTAAAGTACATAGCATGGTCCATGACACATAAAATAAATAAATGTTTAATTATTCCTCTCATCTTTCCCTTTCCTATCATAACACAAAGTGCTTTGTGAAAAATTCTGGTTACTCATAAAAATTGTTAAATGACTACCTCATATTTTATGACAGTTTAAAAGATTTTTTAAAAATTATTTTTCCCAAATTTCCTTTTCAGGTGCTAGTGGAGACTATGTTTATGCACATAGTTATGATGCTAAAAAAGAAGATTTTGGTGCTGATGATGTAACAAAACTGGATACCTGGGTTTTTGATAATGTTAAGGTGTGTGCTGTTCAGTGGTTAATCTACAAAACACGTTTTTATCTAAAGGAAAACTAATTTGTTAGTAAATGTATCTTAAGTTTTTTCTGCTTGCTTCAACTTGAAAATTCTTTATTGCAGTACACTATTTGAAAAAGACTGAATTTTTAAGAATTATACATTCCACGATGATCAATTAATAGAATTTAAAAAAATAATTTAAAAAAGGTAGCCTTTTAAAATCCTGTGTTTCTGATAGTAAAATGAGCCCCTACATTGGGATTTGGGAAACTTGCACTTCATTCCTAGTTTGGTTACTCATCCTAGGTAAATCTTCTTGATTATTATTGACTGTAGAACCAGTTTCTTATGGTAGTGGACCATGTGAGATGTATGAAAAAGCCTTTTCAAAAATACTGTTCAGACTATAGTAACAAAGTAGATGATGACTTTTTTTTTTTTTTCCTTTTTGTCTTTTTCCGTGTCTGGCAACGGATCGCAACCCTCAGTGTTGCGCCCGTACTGGACC
>NW_007726439.1:6541-9326 GCF_000696425.1 Galeopterus variegatus
AAGTATATTCATATTGTTGTGTAGCCAACCTCTGGAACTTTATCTTGCAAAACTGAAATTTCGTATCCATTAAACAGTAGCTCCCCTCTTTTCCTTTCTCCAGCCCCCGGCAACCACCATTCTTTCTGTTTCCATGAGTTTGACTATTCTTGATGTTTCATATAAGTGAAATCAGACAGTATTTCTCTTTTTGTGACTGGTTTACTTCACTTAACATAATATTAAGTTTTGAATCTATTCACTTTTTAAAACTCAGTTCATACATCATCTCTTCTATTAGGTGTTCTGTGTCTTCCCTTTGCTTCATCCTCCTCCCAGTTTGACTTAGATAACCCTTCTCTATATTCTTTTCATCTCTCTATCTTAGTACTTTATTATGCTATACTATAATTGTTAATACACTGGCAGAGTTTCCTTTAATCCCGTATACATCTTGTTGGCAGTGATTTTGATTTTTTCACAATTGTTAACTCTAACTTTCTATCAAGGAATTGTTTGATACATGTATTAACTTAGGTTCAGCTCTGTGTAATAGAAAAAAAAATTATGGCTTAAAAGTTTACTTCTATATTTCAGTAAAGACAGTGCTAGAAGTAGGCAGCAGAGGATTGATATCCAGGATGTTATAGTGGTTTCAGTTTCGTGAAGACCCACTTTCCCAAAATTCTGTATCCTCAGACCATGAGTTTTTATCTTCACAGTCATCTCATGATTCCAGATAATGCTGAAGTTCCAGCCATTGTTTTAGGCCAGTAATCTGAGAAATCAAGAAGGACCTTCTCTCCTACTGAATTATTTTTATTTCAAAGAGGTTCAGGTTCACATAGCTTTTTGTGTGTGTGTGTGTGTGATGGGTAAGGGGATTGTAACCCTTGGCTTGGTGTCGCCCGCACTGCGCTCAGCCAGTGAGCACACTGGCCATCCCTATATAGGATCCGAACCCGCGGCCTCGGCACTCCCAGCGCCCTTGTGCTCCCAGCGCCACACTCTCCTTGGTGAGCCACGAGGTTGGCCCTCACGTAGCTTTTTGACTGAAATGTTTGACTGAAATCCCATTGGCTACAACCACAAAAGGTACATCTAGCTGCAAGAAAAAATGAGAAATAAGTAAGTTTTAGTTTTTAAGCATTACCATGTCCCATAAGATCAAAAGTTTTTACTCAGGGAGAAGGGGAGGATGCATGTTGGATAGCCATTGGCAGTCTCCCATGATGCTTGATAAATATTTGTTGTGTACAGATACGAATGAGTGCTTTGAATGCAAAGGGACTGAGAAAAAGTAAGGGCTGATAGGCATACATATATTGAGTACTAGGGAGAAAGAAGCTTGGAGTATATTTCACATCTTACATTCAGAAGATCAACTTCTCAAAAGGCAGTGGGAATGAATCTTAACAATGAGAGTGAGGTTGATCTCTGCAGGATTAGTGTTTCATAGCTTCCCAGATTTTGTATCCGTATATGAATGAACAGAACTTTTTATATTGTTGAGTATTTTTACCAGTCATGGAACAAATTATAAATTTAACTCAAGTCAGTTGCTCAGTTTTTTCATTTTTTTGTCAGTTTTCAGTTATTTATTTAGAATTTAACTCTTTTTCTCTTAAAGAACTTTTCATTTCCACCTAGATTTAACATTTCTGAGGGGCTAAGTAGAGTGTATATATTGAAAGTTAGGGTGCAATTTTATACTTTTGAGGAGGTTATATATTAAATCTTTAATTTCTTTCTATTCTTGAATAGCTAGTTTCTCTGATGGTACCATTTGTTTTTTTTTTTAACTTTTATAATAATGAATTATTTGAAAAAATAAATACTTCCGACTTTTGTTGAAAAGTTAAACATCTCTTGTTGAAAGTTAACATCTTTTAAGTTTAGAGACATTTATGTGAACAACAAAGAACTTATATAAGTTAAAAATATTCTGTATAGGTACTTGCATACATGTTCATGTGTATGTGAATACAGGGTGAGTTATTTGTCTAAAGGTTTTATGAATTCATTTTATCATTATGAAATTAATATGATAATTTTAAAACTGTATTTCATTCAGTGAATGTTTTCCTATCACACAATGTAAAGAACAGATTCTAGTTGGGGCAAAGGAAGTACTTAGGAGGCTATTCGCAATTTTCTAAATGAGGGATTATGATTGGACTAGGGTTGTAGCAGACAGGACAGTGAAAAGTGGTCCCACTCTCTATATATTTAAAAAAAATAAATTATTCTTAAACTGTTGCTATTTTATTTTTGGCTTTTGCCAAAATATTTCTTCAGTCTGCTGTATTAAGTTATATTTGGGGTGAACAATGTTATGAGATCTTTGTGAAGTCAAGATCACCTTTCTATAAACTTTTTTTGGCCTAATTAAGACACAGAAATTAGCTCACTCATTATTTAAACAGAGATGTCTGAACTGATAACAAAGACTTTGTGTTGGTAGGTCTTGAGATAAATTTAAACAACATAAGATAATTTTGTAGTTATGCATACATTTAATTAAATGTTTTCATCAGTATTATTTTAAAAATTAAACAAATGAGCTAAAATTTTATACTTATTTCTTACATATAGGACTTCTTTGATGCTGCCAAAAGCAACCAGTCCTTGTTTTCTAAAATAAATGAAGAAAAAATAGTTTTTTTCTTACATTTGTTAGGAATAGATACAAATGGACATGCTCATCGACCAGCATCAAGGTAATTTTAATGCTATGTTTCATTCAATTTTGTTTTTAGGGAAACATCTGTTCATTTGAACTTTTAAAGTATTATGTTTTGTTTGT
>NW_007726439.1:9336-10361 GCF_000696425.1 Galeopterus variegatus
TTATTTTAAAAATTAAACAAATGAGCTAAAATTTTATACTTATTTCTTACATATAGGACTTCTTTGATGCTGCCAAAAGCAACCAGTCCTTGTTTTCTAAAATAAATGAAGAAAAAATAGTTTTTTTCTTACATTTGTTAGGAATAGATACAAATGGACATGCTCATCGACCAGCATCAAGGTAATTTTAATGCTATGTTTCATTCAATTTTGTTTTTAGGGAAACATCTGTTCATTTGAACTTTTAAAGTATTATGTTTTGTTTGTAATTATAACAACAGAGCTAATATTTTAAATAACTACTTTAATGTATTATAAGTTCTTAGTCAGATGTAATATGATACAGTGGTTAAAACCACATGTACTGTAGCCAGACTGCACCTTAATATAATGAAATATATTCTGTACATATATTCCATATTCTTCATTTATCAAGGCAGAGAAAAATTATTTTACCTAAAATATCTCTATATATTAGATATATTTTCAGTAAATTTTGAAATAGAGCATTTTTATGGTGTTAATTTTTATATCACAAAAAAGATATAATTAGCATTCCTTGTGTATTCCATTTAATCAGTATTGTATCTAGCAAATAATTGTATAAAGTTTTATATACTATATTTCCGTAGCTCTCCTTATATATAACAGCAAATATTTTCCTCACTTTTGCAAACCACAAGAAAGAGGAGGAGACCATGTTATACTTTTATTCTTTATTTTGAATTTGGTTTAGATTAGCCTGATTGTAACTGAAAAACCTGTTGGCTTAGTTGCTGGTACCTAACCTTCTTCTTTAATATGATGCACTGTTTAACTGATGGAATATTCATATTAAACCAACCTTGTTCGACTGTATGGCAAGGTTAAATATAATTTGTTCAAAATTTGTTATATTATATATTTGTATTTTAGATGACAAACATTTGGTGGGATGAAAATATTTTATGCTTGAAACAGTGATACTTATCTATTAATGTGGCCAGGACAATGTAGTTTACAGTATGAGAAACGTGAACTTGAAA
>NW_007726439.1:11077-14788 GCF_000696425.1 Galeopterus variegatus
TTTATGCTTGAAACAGTGATACTTATCTATTAATGTGGCCAGGACAATGTAGTTTACAGTATGAGAAACGTGAACTTGAAATCTAAAAGCATTTCCGTAGTTCCTGACTTCGAGTACAATGAATCCATGCTGAATAAATTTTATTTCTCTAAGTTAATTTAATTTGTTCTTTTCTTCTTTATAAACAGGCAGTATAAGGACAATATTAAAAAAGTTGATGATGGAGTGAAAGAAATCGTGTCCATGTTTAAACATTTTTATAGAAATGATGGGAAAACAACATTTATCTTTACTTCTGACCATGGAATGACAGACTGGGGTTAGTCTATCTTTAAGTGATATGTACCTTATAATTAAAGTAGTGGTAAATGTAGCTTGTAAATATCTTATAATGTTGAGAGGATTAGATGTCTTAGGATATGCACAGTGTCCAGCACATAATAATTGTATGCTTAAAATGTCAGCATAAAAAAGGACTGATCTTATATAAAGAATCTTTTTTTCTAACTGTATAAAGAAAATATTCTCATTTACAAATAAGAAAGTAGAGAAAAGTGTGGAGAAGAAAAAAAGTACCTATTTTCTGTTTACCTAGAATTTGCTGTAGGTTATAGCAAAGGGGATGATGTTAAAATCGTATTACCAAGGGACCTAGAGACTGCTGAAATTCTATCCTGGATGTGCCTGTGCTCCCTGTGAAATTCCCAAGGCAAACCCAGTGTACACAGAGAACAAAGATGAGGTTTAGGTCTCCAAATCACAATACAGAATTCTAGTGAGCTGGGTTCTACTTTATAAAGGGCTTCTTTTACCTACACCAGGGAGATGTAGAAAAGGGTATGGAGAAAAAGAAAAGGGTATGGAGGCCCTACTGTCCTCTCCAAAACAGACCTCTGGCCTACATCACTTGCCCCAAGCTTGGAAGGATACTGCCCAGAGGAGCTCTTCTCTATTCTCTCTGTCTTTGGTGCCACTCTGGCAGTAGTGACATCACCTGCATGTCTTATTGTTATTATTTTTATTCTTCTTCTTTCAACCAGAGTCACTCAGCAGGCATTCTGGGTTTTTGTTTTAGTTTTTTCCTGTTGATGCTCCAACTTGTTTTATGGGAATATTTTCAAACTAATTGTTTTAAAAAGCTGTAAGTGTTTGGCAATGTGGCCAAAATTAGTTGTAAATGGATCAACTCTATAAAACAAAGTATTAAAAAATAAATATTTATTTATAAATTAGTTCTTATATACTTGTCTTATTATTTTTTATCTTATTTATAGGTTCTCATGGGGCTGGTCATCCTTCTGAGACTTTAACTCCTTTAGTCACATGGGGAGCTGGAATCAAGTATCCCCAAAGAGTATCAGCTCAGCAATTTGATGACACATTTTTGAAAGGTACAAACATTTATCTTTATTGTTTTTGTAAATATAACATTTAAAAATAAAACCAGAGTGTAATTTTAAAAAATTACTTTTCAAATTATACTTTTAAATTCCTCATTTTGATATTTGTGTTATTACTATTTCTGTGTAAACACTACAAGTCAGGGAGCTGTTTGGTTTGTTTTCTCTCTTCTCTCAGAGCCATTTGTTAGACATTTCCCAGCATACCAGTATTAATAACTATTTACTTAGATCTTTCCAAATGTCTAGTAAACTGAATTTTTGATCTTGTTTTGTTAAATTAATTTATTAATTAACTTGAATGTGAGGTAGAGTAAATAAAGATAAAATACATAAGAAGAAACCTAAGGTTTCTTATAGATAAATTGTAAATTTGATTGGAATTTTCCAACTCAAACAAACATGCTATCAGTTACAAAATCACAGTATCTACAGGATATATCCATTAGATAAAAAGGTAGATGTGGTACTGAGATATTTCTACCCTGGGCCCTAATGAAGACAGAAGGGCACAGTGAGTAATGTGCTCAACAACATGTCTTCAGTAAGTAATGGTGCATTTTTCAGAGGCTTATTTCTTAAACATTTGTCAGTGATGGTGGAGAGCATCATGCCGAATCACAGGTCTACAGAGGAGGCATTTGACAAAGGGATAGAATAATGTAGCCAGTACACTGTCATGATATTTCCAGATTTATTTAAACATACAATGAAAGGAATCTAGATGACTCTTTTTTTTTTTATCTACTATATATGTTTAGGATAGTCCTTCCTTTCACAGAATCTAACACTCTAGTGAGAGACTAAAACAATTGTAAATTAAAGAGTATGATAACTGCTATGAAGGAAATTAGGGTGATGTGATAAAATGGATAAGAGGAGTTGGGTCTGGGCTCCTTCCCTCTTGCCCCTGAAATTTCTGAGATACTTAATAAAGTAGGTAAAATGCATTATCTTAAATGTATGTATAGCTTGATGAATTTTACATGTGTTTGTACACCACCCAGATTCATGTATACAACATTTGCAGTACCCAAAAGTTTCCTTTGTGGAGCAAGATACTTTTTGTAGAGTGGGCTAATAATACATCTGTTCACAATGCAGATAAGAGGGAGCTATTTACGTGAAGGTGAGGGCAAGAGTGTACCAGGCAGGGAACAGCAAATACAGAGACATAAAATGGAAAGAGCTTAGCTTGTTTGAGGAACAGAAGGATGTTGCTTGTGCACTGTTAGCTAGGAGGTGAGTACAGTGAGCTAAGGGGTTGAAGAGGTAAACAGGAGGTAGATCATTTGAGACATCAAAGGCCATGGTAAGGAACATGAAGTGAATTCTGAGTTCAGCACTATATCATTAAAGGGTGTTAAGCAAAGCACTGCCAATATTCCAATTTTCCACATTCTGGCTTCTTTGTGGTAAAAGAATTAGATTGGGTCTAAACAGAAGCTAGGGTAAATAGTAGGTTTGTACTTAGAAGATATACCTTTATTTTGAGGCTTGATTTCACAGTGAATTGATGTTTTAGAATCACATGACTTCAAGAATCATCATGGACGGAATGTATGTTTTCTCAAATGACTGTTAAATATCCTAAGTGATGGAGAACGGGGATGTGCATTTTTTCCTCATGAAGTGATCGTTGTGAATTTTTTTGGTAGCTGATAACAGAAGCAGGAACATATTTTTGAACCTTAGTTTATTAAAGGCAATCTCATCATAAAAATATCTTAGAATTCTTTTGGTAGTATATCCAAAAGCTACTAAATTGAGACTTAGTCTCAAAATCACTCGTTTTGATTACTGTTTATTGAAATTTCTGAATTTATATGTAGAGAGATAGGAGAATGAGGCTATCTTGAAGACATAATAGTAACTCAATATACTATTTTAACATTTGTGATTGTGTGTGTGTGTGTGTGTGTGTGTGTGTAGTTCGTGCTCACATGCACCAATGTATCTTTTTAGTTTTGTTGCTATTCTCGTGTTCTTCAGAGAGAGAGAGACTTTAGTGAAGCAGCCAGGCGGGCATCTGCCTCAGGTGTCCGCCCTGTGCGGCCATGCTTTCCAACCTACGGCTTCCAAGGACCTGTTTGCCAGTTACCTAGCTCATAGATCTGCATGAAAGGGGTCTGGGGACCCAGCCTTGCATGTGTGGGGTCTGGGGACCCAGCCTTGCATGTGAAGGGTCTGTGACCCGGTCTGGAAAGAGCTTGAGGGGTCTGTGAGCTCCAGACCCAGCCCTAGCTCAACAATAGGCCCAGTTGGCAGGATTACCAGCAGGTAAAAGAGCCTGACAACTGGCAAAGTCATG
>NW_007726439.1:15400-28052 GCF_000696425.1 Galeopterus variegatus
ATAAACATGTAAATAAATGTATGTCCTAAAAAAACTTTAATAATGAAAGAAAATTAGAATCTCTTTTGCAACTAAATAAATGAAATAAACACCCACACAGATGTTTTCAATACTTATGTTTCCATGAAGTATTGACAATTCCTAAAAAATCAAGTAATTTATTCTTTTATAAATCCTAATATCAGATCTTGTGTCTGATTGTGTCTTTCAGAATGGAGATTGGAGAACTGGAAGAGGCAAGATGTCAATCAGGTATCCATTTCAAATTAATCACATTCAAATTTAATTTTATCTTCTATAAGAAGTTCAGATGAAAAATGTGAAAAATAAGTATTAATTATAATGATAAAGGATCTTCCAAAACATTTCAATTACTAAGGAGAATACTTTTGGTCCAAATATTTTGGCCCAGCAAATCTTTCTTAAGGCAAAATTTGGAAAAAATCCTCAAATAAAAATAAAAGAAGACTCCCTCCAAATAACACTGGATAATTAATTATGTAATTTGAAATTTGCATGACTTAAATTTTTGTGATTTCCTGTTGTGGTTGCTTTGCTTACTTTAAGCACAAATCTAATAAAACTCATGGTATGGATTTCTTTCCTGTAGTATGTCAGTTACTATTGCTTTATTATTAACACATATTTTACCTTATTTTTAACCAACATCCTTACAAATGCAATGGAGAAAAGAAGTGATGAGAGTATAAATTACTCAGCTAGAAAACTTCTGTTACAGGAAACTGTGCGGCCAGCATAATTAAGTTAGACTAGTAGCATTATCTGTAAATATGAAGCACAGTATCATCATTGTTGAAGGCATGCTGCTTAAACAGCCATCTTTACAATTTGTAGAAGGTATAGCATTATCAGGATGTGGCTTCCAAACTGGTAGGAGTATCTTGCCTTCCAGGTCGCTGCAAACGCTGACATTCCTTTCTATGGTGGGCAAACCAAGGTCTAGGGTCTCACTTTCAGGCCTGTGGTTGCAGAAACCTGTTTTTTCTCAGCATAATATGAATGGTCTCTTCTCTGAGAATGGATGCGTATTACCCAAGTAAATGAAAATGTATAAAGTCAGAATATCAGTTTGTTAATTTACAATAAAAAAATTACTGTCAAAGGGACAGTAATGACTTGAAGACTACAAAACAAGAACATCGTTTACTCATAGCCAGACCAGATCATAATCAGAAACTGAATATAGATTCGGCTGTTGCTCTCTGTATACTCTAGAGTCTATTGGCTAATATTTCAGCTTCAGATTTGCATTAGATGATAATCTATTTATTTATTCTTTCCATCAGCAATATTATGTGCCTGCAGTGTGTTTAAACTTTGTGCTAAGTGTAAGGGATGTAATGATCAGTAAAGGTAGGGGTGAGAACAGATACTAATCAAACTGTTACAAAAATAAATGTAAAATTATAGCTGTGATAACTACAAAAGAGGCCTGTAAAGCCATGAGAACATAGTGTGGATATATCTGGTAGACTGTGTAGTCAGCAAAAGGTTTCCTGAGAGATTGAAGAACAAGTAGGAATTACCAGGCCAAGGCAGTAGGAGGAGGGCTTTCCAGGCAGATGGAGCAACACGTCCACAGAGCTCTGGTAAGAAGGTCCATGGTGTATTAAGGGGTTTGAAGAAAGCTGGTAACAGAGCAACAGAGACTATTGTGTGATGTGAGGCAGAAGAAGGCAGGCACAGATCCTACAGGGCACTATGGGCCTGTGGACTTAATCCTAAAAGCTTGGGGAGCCCTTGAAGCATTTGAAGATTAGGGGAGGCCAACAGTGGATTCTAGGGGAAGAGGAAAAGGCGATTTGGAGGACTTTAGAGATTCCAGTCTTTTGGGGGATAGTAATTAGTAAAGAGAGTCCAAATGATAACAAGTGAAAATTGAGAGCCTGAAACCAAACTTGGCAAACTTTAACTTTAAATGAGGAACTAAGGAAGATATCTGAAAAGGAGCAGCCAGTGAGATTGAAGAAATTCAGTAGTGTGATGTTGACAGAGGCCAAGAAGGGAATGATTTACATGGTGCTGCTGAGAGGTCTAGTAATAATAATAATTGTAGCTACCATTTATCACAGGCTTATTATGTGCCAGTTACTTTATAAGTTCTTTTTCATAATCCTGCCATAACTCTCTAAGGGACAAATTTTTATGTATTTATTTTACCTGATAAGAAAATTGAGGCATCGGAGAGGTTAAATAACCAGGTCAAGGTCTCAGAGATTGCAAGCAAGGATGTGAAACTGGGCATTCTGACTTCCAAGTACAGTTGACCCTTGAACAACACAGGTTTGAACTGCATGGGTCCACTCGTGTGTGGAGTTTTTTCAATCAACTGTGGATCAAAAGGTATTTGCAGAATGCACAACCTGTGTATATGGAGGGCCAACTTTTCGTATGTGTGGATTCTATAGCGCTGACTGCAGGACGTGAGTATCTAAGGATTTTGATACATGTTGGGGTCCTGGAAACAATCCCCTGAGGATAGTGAGGGATGACTACCTGGAAAGTTATAGGACTAATATAAACACAGTCAGTTAGATTTAGAAAAATAGCTCTTTTAGGGAAAGTAGACTGTGGAATGATAAGGGGTTGAAGCAAGTTATGGCAGACTGAGGAGTGATGAGGAGATGAAGAATAATGANCAGGCTTATTATGTGCCAGTTACTTTATAAGTTCTTTTTCATAATCCTGCCATAACTCTCTGAGGGACAAATTTTTATGTATTTATTTTACCTGATAAGAAAATTGAGGCATTGGAGAGGTTAAATAACCAGGTCAAGGTCTCAGAGATTACAAGCAAGGATGTGAAACTGGGCATTCTGACTTCCAAGTACAGTTGACCCTTGAACAACACAGGTTTGAACTGCATGGGTCCACTCGTGTGTGGAGTTTTTTCAATCAACTGTGGATCAAAAGGTATTTGCAGAATGCACAACCTGTGTATATGGAGGGCCAACTTTTTGTATGTGTGGATTCTATAGCGCTGACTGCAGGACGTGAGTATCTAAGGATTTTGATACATGTCGGGGTCCTGGAAACAATCCCCTGAGGATAGTGAGGGATGACTACCTGGAAAGTTATAGGACTAATAATAAACACAGTCAGTTAGATTTAGAAAAATAGCTCTTTTAGGGAAAGTAGACTGTGGAATGATAAGGGGTTGAAGCAAGTTATGGCAGACTGAGGAGTGATGAGGAGATGAAGAATAATGACAGAAAGTATGAACTACTTTTCCGAGAAATCGGACTTTAAGGGGAGATACCCGAAATGGTGTTTGGAATCTTCTAACTAAAGAGCTTCTTCTCTGGTTTATATCTTTCCTGGGCTTCACTGGCTGGCCAAACCTCCTTCTGATAGATACAGACTTTCTTTGTTAATATATACATTTTTCCAGTTAAAGTCTACCATTGCTATTTATTTTCTATCTGGTTAAGGTATCATTTTGCATAATACTGAAAAACAGTTACAAAATGGTCAAGTGCTTAGCAAATAGGATAAATACTTTTTTTTTTTTTACTATGTTTTACATTTAGGAGTCTTAATGGTTTGTTTTCAAACTTATTTTTTCATTAAGTTCATGCATCTCTGGCAAATGAAATAAACCTCGAAGAGAGGTTACTATCTTGTGTATATTAAATAAATGTTTGAAGGCAATTTATTATAATGAATATCATGGTTATATTCCAAAATACAGATAATTTATTAATTTCTTTGTTGGTATCTGTCAACTTCTTAGAATTGAACTTTTTCTCTTTGTAGGCTGATATTGCACCATTGATGGCTTCCCTTATTGGTGTTCCTTTTCCCCTTAATTCAGTGGTAAGGAATAAAATTTTGTCTTCTCTCAGCATAAAAAAAATTGCACAGTAAAATTTATTATTTTTTATGTGTTTCTGTATAATCTTTGATTATATTTAAAACTGCATATTCCTGTATATTTATTTCTAAATATGTAATAGCTCATAATTGTGTATGTATTATAATCTATAACATGGAGCACAAGCCCAATAACTTTTCTTTAAAATTCTTTATTTTCTATAATGTATGATTTATATCATTGTATTCCAGTTGTAAGTGATGAAAATGTATAAATAACTTTTTGATTACAAGCAGCAGAAACTGAGTCAATTTAAAGGTAAATTATTGAAAAGATATTGGTGGTTCGCTGAATCAAAGGGGTGCTTGAAAACCAGGCTTGGAAATGACTAAGAACCAATAGAGCTCTGGAGACTTGGAAGAAGTAACCACAACCATGGTCCCGTGGCAAGGCCGTTCTTCTCAAGGCACTGACACTAGGGTAGAGAGTAGCATTATACTTGTTTTAGTTTCTGTTCCTTGACTCTCAAGAGTCAAATTCCAGATGAGATAGCCTGGATAATTTGTCTACTCTTCAGTAAGGAAGAGCAGGATCCCCAATTACAGACTTACCATGCTATATCCAGTGGGGAAGATTTCTAACAGAAAATGGCGGGCTGAGCCCGTGGCGCACTCAGGAGAGCAGCAGCGCTCCCGCCACAGGTTCGGATCCTATATAGGGATGACCGGTGCGCTGACAGCGCTCACTGGCTGAATGCGGTGTGGCAGGTCTCAAAAAGGACACACACACACACACACACACACACACAAAATTGTAACCAGCCACTCTTGGCTCTTCAAAATCAAACTTAATTAAACAAAATAATGTTGTCTAACTCAGAACTGCATGTAATATGACCCCATACAATCATAACTTCGTATGTATGTGTATAACTGAAACAAAAGTTTTACAAAATAGTCCTTAGTCTTATAATGTACAATATACTCATGTATCTTATTATGTCTTTTTTTTTTTTAAGTATGCTAGCTATGGCATAGCACAATGTTTGATTTTTCTGTGTAAAGCACTTAGTTCACTGCCTAGCACACAGTAATCTCTCAGTCAGTGTTAGGTTTTATTGAATTCAATTCATTTCTTCTGCTTTTTTACTTTATTACATCTACTTTGTGAGAAAAATAATAGAACATCTATCAGTTATGTTTTTAAAAGAGATTGTACATTTAACTATTCCAATTATTTATTTGTCCATATGTCTTATCTTTATTGCTTCCCTTTCATTGTTTAGTTTAAAAAGAATAGCCTGAGCTTTGTTAAAACTAATACTAAGCCAGTGTTTATTATTTGCAGGGAATCCTTCCTGTGGATTATCTTAACAACACTGATCTCTTCAAAGCAGAGAGCATGTTTACAAATGCAGTACAGATTCTTGAACAGTTCAAGGTAAAAGAAAAATAAGACACACACACAAATGGACAATTCTACATTTTAGAAGTTGAATGTTAAGTTTAAGTTAACATGTTAAGTGAAAATAGTTGATTTTGTGTTCCAATAAATGATTTCCTATAATTTACTATCTTTAAATTTTATATTTGACTAGTGTCATAAAGTTTCATGTATCTGAGGTACAGGTTCCATTAGTCAGTTTGAGGGTGTAGAATTTTCTTTGAGGAGTATTGCTAATTGTAAGAATACCACGTGTGCTTATAAAGACTCCAAGTCAAGTCTTTGATTGGAATTTGCCCCATAGAAGTTGTATTAGAGACTGCAACATTCTTGTCATTCCACGTACATTATTAGATTAGAACTTAAAGAAAGAGGTGACCCTTTGACCAAAACTTTCTGTTATTCTTAACATTGTTAAGAATAGGTAGTTTGGCTTATTTTGTTTTCAAAGAGTTAAGGAAGTACAGTTTTAATTACAATTTAGTATGTTATTTTGCAGGATTGATATGTTTAATTCTCAGCTTATTGAGATAGTAAGATAACATTAAGTTTTTCTTTAAATATTTATGAAACGATATAGTAACACAAAATTCCTTACTTTCAAAGTAGTTAACTGTCCCTGAAGAACCATTTTAATGGATGTTTATATTTCAAAATGAAATTTGTTAATTTTTTCTCATTTATAATATAATAAAATATTTTCATACTTGGTTTCTAGGTGAAAATGACTCAGAAAAAAGAAGTTACTTTACCATTTTTGTTTACACCATTTAAGTAAGTCTCTTACATTTTTCTTTTTAACTTGAAGTAAGGAATTTTTTACTGAGTTTGCTGATAGGATTTGTTTTTTTTGTGTACATTAGTGCAAATCCAAATTGAAATCTTTTTTTATTACTTTTGTTAATAATAAGCCAAATGCTAGATACTTATGAATGGCTGGAAGAAGGGATGAAGGGACAGAGAGATATATGACAAATATTAAGGAGATAAATTTAACAGGGCATGACTGGTTATCTGTGAAGGTATGGGGGCAGTAAGGAAGAGGGAAGAGTGTGATTCCCTGACTCTTGCCTCGGTTATTAGGAAGATGTTGGTACCGTTATGGCTTATAGAAAGAAGTGATTTGAGAGGCAAGGATGAATGTTACTAAGTTCAACTTACATTTGAAGATATGAATTAATTAGTTAGAAATAGAGGCTTAGATCTTAGGAGATATGGGTTGGTTGTGAAGATTTTGGAGGTCATCAGCATAAAGGTGGTGGTGGAAACTGTCACCCATGTAGGGGGTCTAGGAAGAATATAGAAAGTGACAAGAAAAAGCCAAGGTTAGAATTCTGGGAAACATTGACTCCTACCAGGTAGGCAAAGAAGGGAGCCAACTTTGGTTGGCAGCAGATTTTGCTGTTCCAGATCCCAGGAAGATGTGCTTCCTTGAATCGTGAAAGGGATGAGATCGCACTGTTTTATGTGCTTCACATTTGTTGAATAAATTATTCCTCGACCCTGTGAAGCGACTACTGTTATTTTCCCCATTTTACAGGTGAGAAACTGAGGCACAAAGAAATTGAGTAGTTTTCCTGAGATTTCTCACCTCTAAGTAGCCGTGCCAGGACTTGAAACTGGGCAGGTGGCTCCAGAGTCTGGTATACTCTTAACTGTGACAACCACTTTGCAAAGTAGTTTTGCAATATCTATAAAAAGTAAGAATGCCCAAACTGTGTACTTAAGAAAATCTACTTCGCAAAGTCTATTCTCAGAGGAATACTTGCACAATATTGTTTATTATAATGAAAACTGGAAACAATTTAAATGTCCCTCGGTAGAAGGAATGATTGAATTAATATCCATGCTGTGAACGAGCATATGGCAGTTTAAGAATAATGAGGTGGTATAGACATACTTATGTGGGAAACTTTGGAAGATGGATTGTTGAGTAAAAAAAGGATGCACACAATTATCATACACTATGATATCATTAATCTTAAAAATATAGAATAATACTACTGGTACATGTGTGACTGCATAGGAAAGGGATCGAATTATACATCTAACTGATAGAGTGCTTTAGTGAGGATATTAGCTAGCAATATAATAAGAATTTATTAATTATGTATTAAATTATGTTAAATTGGAAAAGACACTAGAGCTAGATGGAATACTTAACTGAAAATTATTTTTCTATCATTTGGGGAGATGTGAGGGGCATAAATTGTGCATTAAGTTATCTTTAAAAGAGTATTTACTTTTACCTATTAAAAAACTTCATTCCTCCTTTGAGGTTTATTTGATATCTTTGGGGACAGTGACTGACTGTTAGCTCTGTATTACAGCTCTTTAATGTTTAGCATACCAGGAAAAACAGTTGTTATATTTATTGTCTGAGTACAGTGGCCGTTTTATTTTTATTTCTCCAATCCAATGAATTTTTAAATTTCTATGTCATCTATTTCTTCTTAATCACCTTTTTATATACACATAATGTCAGCATAAGTAAATGTTGGTCCATATATATCATAAAAGATGAAAAAATACTATTGTCATACATTCTTTTAGCAAAGCAGCCCAGGTTGTCACAGACTATTGAGATGAAGTCTCTCTTGAATGAATGCTGTAATTTTTTTTGTTGTTGTTCTTAGAGATATATTGTTTACTCATCTATTCTTAGGTTTCAGAAAATTTATCTAGGATATTGACATCTGAAAAATCATAGTCTTGACATTTTACTTGATTAATTTTACTTACGTGGTTGATTAATTTCATGGTTAAATCTAGTATCACTAGATTTTAGATTAATAGTATCTCCAGCATTGTTCCATTGTCTTATTTAATCTTTTATAGCATAGCAATGAATAATTGATGAATAATGAAATAATTCCTAGGGTGATAAAATAGCAAATGTTTCACAACATAGGAGGAGTAAGATTGCTAAGATCCTACAGTAGACTTTAAAAGGGTCCATTGGGTCCATATGGTAATTGCTTATCCTGTATTATTCTCTTTAAAAAAAAATAAGTAAATTTTATCTTTGATATTTAAAAAGCCTCTAAAAAGAATATGTCGTGAAATACCCATTTTGACAAATAGAACCACTCAAAAAAGAAACTAAAAGCTGAAATTGGGTATAAGTAAATTTTATCTTTGATATTTAAAAAGCCTCTAAAAAGAATATGTCATGAAATACCCATTTTGACAAATAGAACCACTCAAAAAAGAAACTAAAAGCTGAAATTGGGTACAGTGGATCCCGATGTATGCCAGGGAATGACCAGCAGGTGGAGCTACATATCTAGGAAAAGCATAAAAGGTTTAACGATGTGAAAGTACTTTAAAAATGAGGGAAAACAATTTCTATTTCAAATAAAGTGGGCACAATAGAGACCAATGTAACACAAGAAAAAAATTATAAGACAAAAAAAGCCATGAAATGAGAAAAAAACAAAAAAGGTCTCAAGAGATATGTTAGGGGAAATATATGGAATTGGGAAGGAGATGCATACCTTGCCATTTAAAAAAAAAAAAAATTATGTAGATTTAGGAAACTTAAAGAAATTTTAACAAAGATTTTAAATGTATTTTTGACTAAAATGGCAGCAGATATTTGGTTCCTTTTAGTATATTTGTGTCTTTTGGGCTGATTCACCTCTTAGACCAAATTTAAATACTGGTTTTGATGTGAACCTATCACTTCACCCATCTGACTTACTAATTATTCACAGGAAATGTAATTTTCTGCTTCAAAATGGAAATTTATCTTTTAAAAAAATAATTTTTGTAGATCATATACATAAGAAAATGTTATTCATTCATTCATTCATTTATGACATGAAAGATGATATGATTATCCATCATATCAGCACTGATTATGTTAAAGTAATGCAGATTATTCTAGGAATAATTTTTTACCCTGCTTTATCTTCTTAAAATATTTTTCCCTTCAGCTAAATAGACATTCTAAAAAGGAATGGACAGGTATCACTAAAATATTAAGTCATGTGTAGATGCAAGCATAATAGTTTTTTGTAACAAAAATTAGTAAGAAAGAGGTAATACTTTGAAGACCAGATTTTAAGGAGAACTTGTCCTCCAAACACTAGTTGCTCCTGAATTCTTGATAATCCTAAAGTGATGGTTTACATTTTTCTACAGTGTTCAAATAGCCATGTTAAAAAGAAAAAGGACAGTAACAATTACAGCAAAGAAATGTGCAGTTTAATACTCATTTCTCTTTCTTTTTATTTAAGCATAACATGTTGATTATAGATTCTTTTAAAACTTGAAGTTTTCAATAAAGAAGACTTAATCAATAAAGGAAATTTTTCCTCACAAATTACTATGTAGAAATGTATTTCAAGCATTATTGCCTTTCGAGTTAGTACTCTACTAGCTTATTCATATCTGTAACCATGCATAGATTAAAGAGAAAACTAACAATGAAAAAACCCTGACTTTTCCATTTGGGCAAACTGAATTTTGGCAGGTGATTGGATATGTATTAGTCTCCTAGCACTGCCACAACCAACTACTGTAACCTGGGTTGCTTAACACACAGAAGTTTATTCTTTCACAGTTCTGGAGGCTAGAAGTCTGAAATCAAGGTGTCATCAGGACCATGCTCCCTCCAAAGGCTCTAGGGAAGAATAATTTCTTGCCTCTTCCTAGCTCTTGGTGGCTGTCTGCAATCCTTAGTGTTCCTTGGCTTGTAGCTGTATCATTCCAGTCTTTATCTCTGTCATCACACGACCTTCTTCCCTGTGTGTCTGTCTCCAGATCTTCCTCTCCTTTTAATGACACTGGTCGTTAGGTTTAGGGTCCACCCTACCAATAGTAATTTATTTTAGCTTGATTATAATCTATAAAGACCCTATTAAAAGTAAGGTCACCTTCATAAGTACTGGGAATTAGGACTCAATATATCTTTTTAGAGCACATAATTCAAATCTCAACATAAGGAATAGTTCACTTTGTTGTCATTTTAGCCATTTCAGAAAAATTATCGGCAGTGCTTCATTGATGCACTTAACCAAAGTTTATTGTTTTCTTGCTGTGTGCCAGATACTGTACTGGGTGTTAGAAAGTAAGATAGATATAGTGCCTGCCCTTGTTGTCTAATGGGAACATAGGCAGTGCTTCATTGATGCACTTAACCAAAGTTTATTGTTTTCTTGCTGTGTGCCAGATACCGTACTGGGTGTTAGAAAGTAAGATAGATATAGTGCCTGCCCTTGTTGTCTAATGGGAACATAGAATAGCAGAAGTTACAGTACAGTGTAATAAGTTCAGTGTAGCATAAATGACAGTTTGTTTTTATAAGTACACTTGAGGAGCCCCAAACCTACTGATGAGAGACACAAATTTATAGGAACTAGAGAAGTTAAACAAGACAACTTCGTGAAGACTGTGTTAAGAGGATGACTTTTGTATTTGTTATTGCTATCTCAGAGAGCAATATGAGATGGAAATGCAAGAAGTCTTCAGCTCAGCACATTTCTGAGGTAGTAATGGCAAATATACCTGCTCTAATTAACTTGACAGTAATTGCTGTGGACTGTAGTGGGTCTGAGGTAGGTAGGAATGTAGGACATAAGGTAGAAAAGTATGGCAGTAGTGTTCTGGTAAGTGTTTAACAAGGGGCTGGTTCTGTGGGTGGGGTGGGGGGGACTCTGATTAGTAGCATTTGCCAGTTTCTCTGGTGTAAATACTCTCACTGTGACCAATTTCAAGTTACCAAGGTAATGCCACTAGGAAATGGGCAGAGCTGTGCTTCACCCTCATACACCATCAGCTCTTGGGAGCCACTGTGAGCAGGCTCCTGCACACACCACTGAGGGAGGGGCAAAAGGAAGTAAGGAGCTGGGGCAAGGGGAGAGAAATTTTACCTGGAGGAGAGTGCTAATAGAAAGTACTTTTTTTTTTTTTTTCCTTTTTTTTTGTCTTTTTCCGTGTCCAGCAACGGATTGCAACCCTCAGTGTCGCCCCGTACCGGACCGGGACCAGCAACGGGATCGCAACCCTCGGCGTTGCTCCCGCGCCTCGCTCAGCCAGTGAGCAGGAACCGGTCTGTATGTGGGATCCGAACCCTCAGCGGGAGCGCCGCCGCGCTTCCCAAGCGCAGTGCGCACCGGGCCGGCCCCAGAAAGTACTTTTTAATGTTGGTTTTTGATCTACCTTAGAAGGAAATTTTGAAGTGAGTGGGGCATATCTGCATTTCAAATGAAACATCTTTGCATACTTATGTTTTAATAATATTTCTTTATGATGATTTCTTATTTTAATTTTTTTTTTTTTGCCTTATGTTTTTCATGTTAAATATATTAAAGAAAGCATATTGTAGCCAAGGGACAGTAGATACAGATGCAATAATGAAATATAGCCTTCTAGAAATAATGGGGCTTATAGAATTTAGTGAATATTTTACACATTTTATTAAAATATTTTAATGACTCAAAATCCCTGTGGATTTTGATTTTTTCCTTGTATCGACTTAAATGAGCTCTTCTATTCTTTTCTTTTTTCTTGATCTCAACAGCTATGTGTAATTCCAGCTGTACCCTGAGCTAATGCTGTATTCCCTAAGGATTATCTATGCAATGATTCTTGAGTTGGGTACTTTTTCCTGGTGATCTCTTATGGACCCCATCTGTTCTAATGTTCCTTGTTTAAACGTAAAATACCCTCTGTAGCCCAGTAATTCTAATTATGTTTCTAGCTCTGTGATCTGATCGCTTTGGAGTTGCATTAGCATTCCTCCTGGCTGGCCTCCAGCCTTTTCTTTGTTTATACTTCTTGCCACTAGCAAAGCTCATTATCTCCAAAGATGTTTTCTTTGAACATTAACAAGTGTCTAATAGGAGGGGCAGAAAATAATCAACCCCCTGCCCCAATTTTGAAATTCAGAAATTTTGCATTTTTTGACTAGTGATTTTTTTTAAGGTGTAATTGTTTTTATGTTTATTTTAAAATTCAGTAACATCTCATGGGAGTTATGAAATGTTTGTTGAGATGCATTCCTTCTATACCTAATATGTTGAGTGTTTTTATCATGAATTTGTACTTTTAAAAAATATTTAATTCTTTTGTCAAGTTTCTCATTCTGCTCCTGCATTGTTTTCCAGATATTATTTAATTTTCAATCTGTATTTTTCATGGCTTCCTGAACATCCTTAAGAGGGTTATTCTGAATATTCTCTGTCAGACATTTCATAAATCCACTGTTCTCCTGGGTCTATTGCTTGTGCTTTGTTCGTTTTCTTGGGTAGTATTATATGTCTCTGTTATTTCTTGATCTTTGTGTCTTTATATTGATGCCTGGTTGTTTGAGAAGACTGCTGCCTCTTACAGGTTTTTATGGGTTTTTTTTTTTTTTTTTTGGCTGGG
>NW_007726439.1:28135-38672 GCF_000696425.1 Galeopterus variegatus
GGGTTTTTTTGGGTTTTTTTTTTTTTTTTTTTTGGCTGGCCAGTACAGGGATCTGAACCTGTGACTTTGGTGTTATAGTACAGCTGCATTCTAATCAACTGAACTAACTGGCCAGCCATCCTACAGGTTTTATAGGTGTTCTTTGACCTTTACTATTTAATATCCAAACTTTGTCTTTGGTCTGTGTGTGTGTGTGTCTCTGGTCTGTGTGTGTGTTGATGTCCTGTGGTTAATTCCTGAATTGGGGGATCTTCCTGTGGTGAGTGGAACTTGAGCTCTGTACGTGAGACAAATTGCAGTTTTACTGCTGTTTCTCAAACTGGGGAAAATTTTCTGGGTGGATTGGATTTTAATTGTTGGCCTTTTGGTCATTTTCTAGTCTTGTGGGGTCACCACAGACACAACTGGGTAACCCCTGAGTGGTTTCTTTCTCCTGTGGGCTGTGTCCTCTTGCTCCTATGCAGGTCCAGGGGACACTTGCAAGTGGCTTTGCTGATCTGGGAGATAGAATGTTGCATTCTAAAGCACTCTTCTCCCCTGCAGACTCCAACTAGCTTCACACAAAGGGTGCTACTGTGCTTTGCCATCTCATGGTATCTGCTCCATGTGCTGGCAGCTGCTCCTTGCCTTGTATTACATTGATCACAGAAGCAGCCAGTGCTTGGAATCTAGCTCTTTTAATTCTTACAATAGCTTTATATGGTAGGTACTATTATTATCTCAATTTCCTTGAGAGGAAATTGAAGCAGAAAGATACTTCCTCCCAAATAACAGAATTAGTAAATGTTGGAGCTGGGATGGAACTCAGGCAGTCTAGCTTAGAGTCTGTAACTAAGCAGAATAAGATTTATCCTGCTCACTGTCCTCCTTGAGAAATACTGCTTTAGGGATAAGAAGGTAGGAATGGAAGGAAGATAGGGATTTAAACTATTGTCAAAGTGAAATCATTAAGCCCTAGGAAATGGATAGGTATAAGGAAAAAGGGAAGAGTTGAAGTGTGAAATGTTCTGGTTTGAGAGATGTTTGGACATTAATATGGTTTACCAAACTGCTGTTCATAGGAGGAAGGATAAGTTCAGTTGTGGATATGCTGAGTTTGACATGTCTGTAGAATAGCATCATATTATGCACTCAACAGACAATTAGAACTTTGAGTCTAGAGCTCAGAAGCAAGAATTGTGCTCTGAATATAGATTTGGAAATTGTCCATTTAGTAGTATTAGTTGAAGCTATGGGGCTAGGTGAAATCCCTCAGTTAAAGATACTAGAGGTTATAATATTGGGCTAGGACAGAGAGAAAATATGAGAAATGCTGATATTGTTTCTCCTTAGTTTTACATTTCATGATGTGAATTTTTTATAAATGATGAAACTGAAATTCAGAAGCTTTAAAAAATTTGACATGAAGCTTCTAAGGTCATCTAAGCTCATCTAATCCTTACAATTGCAATCGCCGAAAAACAAATATAATGACTAATCCATATGTAGAAAGATTCTTGTTTTGAGATTTTTTTCTCATGATGTTTTAATTGCAAACTATCATAAAATGTAGTCCTTGAGGATTTTAGTAATCACCAACTAGTAAGTCATAAAATTTTTGTAACTTCATTATATTTCAGAATTGTTCTTAAGGTTTTCCAAATTATTCTTTGTGAATTATGTATAATGTGATGAAAACACTGATTTTTCACAGGTGCTCAAGACAAATTATTATCTCCCTAGACAGCATTTATAAGCACAACTAGCCAACTATTCTGTTATATACTTGTATTTATATAGAGATGGAATTTATTAATCATCTTTGATTTATGGAGATTAGAGTAAGTCTTTATTAAAAAGAATAATTTGGGCCTACCTCGTGGCGCACTCTGGAGAGTGTAGCGCTGGGAGCGCAGTGCTGGGAGCGCAGCGCCGCTCCCACCGCGGGTTCGGATCCTATATAGGAATGGCCGGTGCGCTCACTGGCTGAGCACCGGTCACGAAAAAGACAAAAAAAAAGAATAATTTTAGCACTGTGGAATTTTATTAACTTTTTAAAATTTATTTTTCAAGATAATTAGTATATTCAACATTACACAACATAAACATTTTTTGTGGCTCTTTACCAATTTCTCACTAATCCCCTTCCCCCTCCTCCTTCCTCTTTCCCACCTCTTTACTGAAGAGGAAGTCTGTTCCCCAATGTATGCCTTTTCCTTTCTTCTCCCCTTCTGGAACACCCGTAATTCAGATGTTTGTGTGCTTAAGATTGTCTGCTAGTTAGATTTTATTCATTTTTGGAATCCTTTTTCTTTCTTTTTTTAATCTGCCTGGGTTATTTCAAAAAGGCTGTCTTCAAGATCAGAAAGTCTTTCTTCTGCTTCCTCTAGCATGCTGCTTAAGCTCTCAGTTATGTTTTTTATTTCATTGAATGAATCCTTCAGTTCCAGGAGTTCTGCTAAATTCTTTTTTAAGGTATTAATCTCTTTGTAAATTTCCTCCTTTATATCATGGATAGTTTTCTCATTTTGTTGTGTCATTGAAGTGAGTCTTCTTGTATCTCCTTGAGTTTCCTAAGGATTGTTGCTCAGAATTCCTTTTCAGTCATTTCAAGGATTTCCTGGTCTATGGGGTCTGGTACTTGAGCATTATTGTATTTCTATGGTGGTGTCATATTTTCTTGTTTTTTCATGTTTCTAGTATCCCAATGCTGATGTCCGGTCATCTGGTAGCACAGTTGCTTCTTCTATTACTCTACAGTGAGCTTTGAAGAAAGAGACTTCCTCCTGTAGATGTGTTTTATATTGATTGTTGAGTATGGTGTTTTATTATTGGTTCTAGGTAGACACAGTAGTGTAGTCTCCATGTAGGTACTTTGGCCAGATTGTCTGTGGGAGATGCATGTGAGTGCCTTCACGGTGTAGGCGCTGGGGCATGTAGTGATGCTGAGGTCACTAACCTTGCTGAGGTTAGTGACACTGTTGGGTCATTGAGGATGTGGGTGGGCTCTCGAGTTCTTGGGAGAAGTGCTGGGTGCCCTATTGCTTTTTGGCTGGAGTGGGTGACCCTGGGTGGGCTTAGTGGCACACCAGCTAGTGTCTCGTGACCCTGATGGGTACTCTGGAATGATCTGAAGGTCTTCAGCTTAAATGGATGACCCTGGGTGGGGGATCTTAGGGGTTGGTATTAGGATATTAGGCTTTGAAGGAGATAATAGGGTTGCTCAACAGTCCCTCAGCTAGAGTGGTTTACTCAGTGGTTTACCTGGGGCTCTGTGCAGAGCCCTGTACCCCCAGGGGAGGCGTTGAGGTACTCTGTAGCTTCGTTGTTGAAGTGGGCTATGCTCAGTAAGGTTACTGCATTTGTGTTTGGGGCCCTGTATTCTCAGAGGGACACTGAGATGGTCTGCAGCACCACTGTTGAAGTGAGATACTTCGGGCAAGGTGTTAGCAGTTTTGGGTGGGATCCTTCACCCCCAAGAGGGATGTTGGTGCCCTCTATCACTGTTCAACTGGAGTAGCCACTCTGGGCCTGTCTGCTATGGTTGTGGACAGGCCCCTGTGATCCTAAGATCATTACTGGGACACTCTGGATCTCCTCAGCTGGGATGGGCTGTCCTGAATGTAGTCGTTGGAGTTGTGAGTGAGCTGCTGTGCTCCAAGAGAGAAGCTGGATTCCTCTGAAGCTCTGTTGCTGGGGCAGGCAGCCCTGGAAAGGCTGATTGGTGCTATAGGCATGTGTCTGTGCCCAAGAGAGGCATATGCATCCTCGGCTACCTCTTCGTGGCTGTGCAAAATGCAAGGATGCCTCGGGCCGGCCTGGTGGCGCACTGCTACAGTGCGCCGCTTGGGAGCGCGGCGGCGCTCCCGCCAAAGGTTCGGATCCCACATACAGACCGGTTCCCGCTCACTGGCTGAGCAAGGGGCCGTCGCAGCACCGAGGGTTGCGATCCCGTTGCCGGTACCGGTCCGGTACGGGCGCGACACTGAGGACCGGTCCGGTACGGGCGCAACACTGAGGGTTGCGGTCTGTTGCCGGACACGAAAAAAAGACAAAAAGGAAAAAAAAAAAATCAAGGATGCCTCACCAATCAAGGTGGGGTTGCTGGCAGTGGCTGGGTTACCTCAGTTAGTTTTCTGACTCTGGCAAGTGTGTACACCAACCCCCTCTGTCCTGAGGGTGGCACACTCACTGCACTGAACTGTTTTGCTGTGCAGAAACCATGGGACAATCCTGGTGCCAAGCTTGCTGCAGTAGTCTGGGACCTTGGGAGTGTGTGTGTGGGGGGGTGTCCCTCCCCCAGCCAATGCAGCCACTCGTGCCTGAAGCAGTGCCCAAAGGTGTGGCGCAGACCCCCCCATGGGTTGGATTTCAGGTCCACTCACCTTCCTGGGATCAGAAGCTCCTCCTGAGTCCCTGTCACTCTGGAGTGGGGGATAGGTCAGTGTTGGCCAAGAATTTTTCTGTTCTCTTTGTGGCTATCCTGAGTCTCTGCATTCACAAAGTCTCTGTTACTCCTTGATGTATTCCTTCTCCCTTCCTTTCATTTTTCTCTTCCAAGTATAGCAGCACATTTGATGTGCTCTCCATGTGAGAGGGAGAAATAAATAATGTCTCCTTCTAGTTGGCCATCTTGCCTCTCCCCTAATCACTTTTTTGGAGAGTAAATTCCACACTATCAGGAACCTTAAAATGTATATATTCTTTAACCACACAACTCCATTGTGTGAAATATATCTTCAGGAAGTAAATGTGGAAAAGTCTTTGCCCCAAGATATTTATCTCAGGGTTATTTGTATTCAAAAAAAATGGAAAACCATATAATTGAACAATAATGTCTCTACTAGATGGGTTATAAAATAACCATTAAACATTCTGTTTCTGGGTACTAATATGTCTTAGAATAATATATATTATATAATAGTAAAATGCAAGTTATGAAGTTAATATATTTTGTGTGATTACAACTACATTAAAAATTTGTGTGTGGAAATAAAGGAAATTTAACCAAAATGCTAGCATTAGTAGGATTTATGTTCTCTAGGTGATTTTTTTTACTTGCTCTTTTGTGTATTTACCAATTATTAAAAATAATTACATGTTATTTGATAAGGAAAATATTTTTTATAAGTGAAGCTACATTTCTGTATTTTATAGTTTTCTTAAGCAGATCCCATGTGAAGGCACATAAAAACAAGTAAAATTTATTAGCAATGAAAATAGGCAAAATGTAAAATAAACATTGTTTTGCTTATTTTGACCATAGACTTACATATGGGACACAGACAGATAGGAAACACAACAGAATTTTTACAATTATATTGGAGAGGACCCTAAGTCAGATGATGTCTGTCATTTGAAAAAGTGTTGGAAGAGCAAAAGAGTGCAACAGGCAGGGGCCAGATCTGTCCTTGTGGGTAGGTTTGTGCTTTGTCTTCAAAGTTGTGGATTTTAAGGCATGGTTAGATTTGTATTTTACAAGTGTCATTCACAGTAACCTGTGAGTTGGGTGAAACAGATTTTTCTCCATTTAATAGAAGGTAAAACTGAAACTCCCAAGTCCTTAGTCATCTTGCTAGTGAGCTGTAGAGCTAGAGCTTGAATTTAGATAGATATTCTTTCTGATCTGATATCCTTTTCATAACTCTTTTCACCTCAAATGCTATACAATTTAATACCTTTATTTTTTTAAGTGAGCGCTATCAGATTTTTTAGTAAATTAGCAAATTTACTGTAATTTAGTCAATATTCCTTTAAGCAGACTTAGGTCTCATACAGATCAATGATACCATAAGTAAAGTAATTTTAGTTTGTAGAAACTTGGTCTTTTGGATGACAGTCTACCACTGCTAATGTTGCTGTGATTTATTTAATCATTTTTCTCAAAGTCTGATCTTAATGGCAGTTCAACATTATGTAGACATAGTAAGTTTTCACTTTCAAGAAGTTATTCCATTTCTGAATAAGGAGTAGTCACTGAAGTAAGCCAAAAAGTTTTATGTCATAACAACTTTGAAATTTAGTTTTTGAATGCTTAAATCCCTCTATACAGTGATGCATGTGTTGAGGGTCATAATTAGTTCACAAAAGTAGAATTTTAAAAAACTTTTTTTTCTCTAGAGTTTTGTCTCACTTTTTTTTTCATTTTTAAGTCACAGAAGATGTGACAGGTTTTAATATGCAACAAAAATACATTTCCTTTTCCAGCGTTCTTCCAAGTTTTCTACTCTGCATTCAAGTATCCTTTCCTATGTGAACTCTTACTATCCCAACTAAATATCCTAATATAGGAACCAAACATTCAGTTAAAAATTTTTTAGATATCCCTCACTACTCAAACTCTGTATTATTAATATCTAAAACTAAAAAAACTGAATATTTTTGGATGATGCTGTATTCCTTGCTAAACTAACTTGCTATCAAAATCTCACTAATGTAATTCAAAAACTGAAATCGAGTTGGGTATTCATTGTACAACCGTACTTTCTAATATCTCTCAGTTTCCTCTTATTTTTATCCTGATTTTACAAAGATCATTTGGCTAATGGAGTAAATGGTAATACTGTTTGAAAGTTCATATCAGTAAATTAATATCATGATAGGCTTTTCGGCCATTTAGCTCTTAATGTGCATTGTCCCTTACCAAGATATAGTTTGTTTTCTCTCATCAATACCACAGTGTCTCTCCTTCTGACAATACATGTTTATCATCCCCATTTTATATCATCTTGTAGGCTTTTTTCCTAAGGTGCACATTTGAACACCCATGTAACTTTTCAGCAATTATTAAGGTTTTAAGATTTTTTTCTATTATAGTCTTTTATATTCATCAAAGATATGTATCTCATTACTGTCATATTCTCTATAAGGGCACAAGAACTAATTAATGCTGCAAATATTCCAGAGACTTTATAGTATGGATGAAAAATTTATCGTTATTATACTGCATTATACCTAAAACTTGTATCATTCCAGAAAAAGAAATATAGGTCTAGAAAGAATTTAATACAGTCTTTATCAGTGTCTAAGCTCTTAGATGTCAATGTTTAAAGTGCTTTCTTTAGGGGCCGGCCCGGTGGCGCACTGGATAGTGCGCCGCTTGGGAAGCGCGGCGGCGCTCCCGTCCGAGGGTTCGGATCCCACATACAGACCGGTCCCACATACAGACCGGTTCCCGCTCACTGGCTGAGCGAGGCGCGGGAGCAACGCCGAGGGTTGCGATCCCGTTGCCGGTCCCGGTCCGGTACAGGGGCGACACTGAGGGTTGCGATCCGTTGCCGGACACGGAAAAAGACAAAAAATAAATAAATAAATAAATAAGTGCTTTCTTTAAAGGAAAACTTATTCTCTGAATAAAAATCCTTATACCAAGTCAATTTACTTTTTAGAAGTAAGAAAAGCTGATCAAGTTCTTTATTAGCATCTGAGAGCACATTTTTATTCCTGAAGCCTTCTCTTTGCCATATATTAAATTATGTGGTTTCTTCAGTCTTCCCTTAAAGAAAGTTAATTTCCAGCCCCTTAATTGATCTTGTAACTATTCTGCATCCTCTCCAAATCTCCTTGTCACTGTTTGTGCCATCAGCCTAAAAACAAGGAGATGGTAAACACATGCATATATTAAGAGGAAAGTGGTAAAAATCTGTTGTATTCTAAGAGTATTATAAAGGAACTATTAGTTGAAATAGAAATAATATAGAATACTAAGGAAGTTAGGTAGAAATTTAACTTACACAAGTAATCTAGAAATTTGAGGTTGAAAATTTTCTGACCATTCATTCTAGTAAATAAAATTTCCCCCAAAAGGTTGTGACCTTCAGAAGTAGATACTTTTCTTTACCATCGAATAAGTAATCTACATGTTACATTCATGTATCCAAATAGGTACTTCTTTTAGTAATAAGAATGTGTTAAAGTGCTTGGATTTATTGCCTGAATAAAGTTTAGAATGGGAATTTTCACCTCCATGTTTTGATGGGTGACTTCTGAAGAGGTCTGGGCACAAAGAACTGTGGTTCTTTGTCTCTTTGTGACTTTTGTGACTTATTGGGGAAACTTTTTCTAAGACCAAGATGATATTGCTGGCTGCTGTTGTAGGCCTTTTCTCTTCAGAAATATCTCTGTCTTTCTGTAGTGCCTTAAATCATCTCTCAGTATTACCTTAGTCTCTACATTACAGTGTGTGAAAGAAAATACCTTACCTTGTGTGTTATCTTCCATTAACCCTCCTTCCTCTGTCTAGCCTGTTTCAAAGACACAGTTTTGTATATGAAAGACTGATGACTTTTAAAAATAAACTTTAGTGAAGTATAATATGCATGAAGAAAAGGGCATATAAATCCTAAGTGTATAGCTATGAATTCTTACAAAATGTACAGATTCTTGTAACCAACACCTAGAACAAAATAGAACATTGCATCATGCACAAGTCTCCTTAATGCCTCCTCCAGGTCTCTACCTTGACTTATAAACACCATAGAGTAGTTTTACCTATTTCTGAATTTTATATAGAGGGAATTGCACCGTTTGTTCTCATTTGGGCCTAGTTTCTCTTGCTCAACGTTGTGTTTGTAAGATTTATCTATGATGTTTTATGTGGCAATACAGTTGACCCTTGACCAACATGGGGGTTAGGGGCACTCACCTCATGCATAGTTGAAAATCCACATATAACTTCTGAGTCCTGAAGAACTTAATTATTAATAGCCTACTGTTGAGTGGAAGCCTTATCGACAACAGAAACAGTTGATTAACATATATTTTTTATGTTATATGTGTGATATACTCCTATAAAGTAAGTCAGACGAAAGAAAATGTTACTAAAATGTTACTAAATAAGGAAGAGAAAATACATTTACAGTACTGTAGAAACAGTTGATTAACATATATTTTTTATGTTATATGTGTGATATACTCCTATAAAGTAAGTCAGAGGAAAGAAAATGTTACTAAAATGTTACTAAATAAGGAAGAGAAAATACATTTACAGTACTGTACAGTATTTATTGAGAATAATCAGCATATAAGTGGACCTGTGCAGTTCAATCCTGTGTTGTTCAAGGGTCAACTGTACTTTGTTGTTTTTTATTGCTGTGTAGTATTGTATGAATCTGCAATTAATTTATCCATTCTACTGTTGATGGACATTTGGATTGGTTGTAGTTTTTGTCTGTTACATATAGCGTACATATCTTTTGATGCACACATATATACACATTTCTGTTGGGTATATACTTAAGAATAATATTGTTGGGTCATAGTTTATATATATATTTACCTTTATTGGATACTCCCAAACAATTTTCCAAAATGGTTATACTAATGTATATTCTGCAGGGGAGTAAAATTTTACGTCCATCCTTTTAGGGTTTTTTCTGGGTGGGCTTGAAAATTAAATTGACGTAAGACAGATCAACAAAAGAAAAACATACAAATTTATTCAATACAAGTTTTATGTGGCATGGGACCCATCATAAGGAAATGAAGACCCAAAGACACACTTAGAGATGAACACTTAGTATACTGAATTAGACAAAGAATAGTAAATTATAAAAATGTGACAAGGCAAAGGGGCTGGAGCTAGGATAGATAATTAGGTGAAGTGTCTAAGAGGATAAGGATTAGTCTAAAAAGGTTTGTTTGTGCAGATTTCCCTGCCTTCAGCTTCTGTCCTTGGTGATAGGAATACTTTCCTTCTTGTACAGGGAAAACATTTTTCACATGGGAATTTCATCTCCTATTTTTAAAAAACAGAAAGGTCAGAGCGATCTTTTTGCACCTGCTGTTTTTCAAGTGCCTTTAACTCAAAATAGTCAGTATACCATAGTAGCATATCTTTAACTCTTTCAGTTCCCGCCAGCAGTTATATAAGACTTCCAATTTCTCTGTATCTTCACCTAAACTTGGTATTGTTAATTTTAGCCATTATGGTGGTGATTTTTTGTGTGGAAAGGTTTAAAGGCAAACAGAATCCTTTCTCTTTCTACATGGGAATTAAATTTGAATTCACACTTTAATTCCACTTCTCTAGGAACCTGATAAAAGTAGAATATCAGCTTATAGTTAATAATCACCCATGTTTTATAAACAGTATCTGGACTGGTAGGACTGTGAATAAACTATAAATAAATACCTGTTAGGAATCCATAGCCCTGAGTGTGGTGCAGTATTATAAGTAGGCTTATCCCTTGTGAGATTTGTAGGCTCATGGGCTGTTAAAAGTGATATTGTTCAACAGATAATGCTGGAATGTTGGATGCATATGTGCAAAAAAAATGATGTTGAACTCTACCTCATACCTTACATGAAATTTAACTCAAAGTGGATGATAATCCAGCAAAATGGTTTAGCTCATAACCTAGTGTTTGAGCTAAAACTATAAAACTTTTATAAGAAAACATAGTAATAAATCTTTGTGTCATTACGATAGGCAATGATTTCTTAGCTACAACAACAAAAGAAGTTAAAAACTTGTGTGTGTCAAAAAATACCATGGGTGGGCCAGCCCGGTGGCGCACTGCTACAGTGCGCCGCTTGGGAAGCGCGGCAGCGCTCCCGC